>NW_009712458.1:15429-16703 GCF_000703405.1 Apaloderma vittatum
GCCACGCCTTTGCTCTCCACACCTCTCTGCCTTCTCTTATCGTGCTCTGGCTCCCTCCTGGCCTGTGACTGCTCTCCTGTCCACGTTTTGGGCAAGTTGCATGCCTGTCAGATGCTCATTAATTTTTCTGGAGGGCAGAATCCCTCCTGAGCCCCTTCAATCCACTTCTTGGTTCTCTGGCACCGCTCAGGGGGAAGGTGCTTACTTCACATGATGCTCTCTCTCCACACCTCAGGGTACTACGGAGGGGACTGTGTGGACGTGTGTCACCTCAACCCCTGCAAGAACAAGTCGGTGTGTCGTCGCAAGCCAGGCTCACCCCTGGGCTATGTGTGCGAGTGTGGAGGGAACTTTTTTGGGCAATACTGCGAACACAGGTGAGATGCCAGCCACAGGATATGGCCATGGTCTCAATGCCTGCCTCTGGGCTGCCCTCTTCTACTGGTTATGTGACCAGGGACCTCTCAGTGCCACCTGGCTCTATGCAGCTGCTGAGCATCTGGGCTGGTGGGAGAAGGCCCCGGGGATTTGGTTGTTGTGACAGTGGGCTATTTCTCTCCCTAGGATGGACCAGCAGTGTCCGAAGGGATGGTGGGGGAACCCCACCTGTGGGCCCTGTAACTGTGATGTGAACAAGGGCTTTGACCCCGACTGCAATAAAACCAACGGGCAGTGCCACTGCAAGGTGAGGGGCAGCTATGCCTATGGGAGCTCTGCTCATCCTCGATGCTGTTTCTTGTCCTCTCCAAAGGCCTGGCAGCTGCGCAGGCCCTGATTTGGGTGCCCACTTCTGGGCTGGGTCCCAGCTCGGCACTTCTACATGGCCCTCCTGCCCCAGCGACGATGGGTGCAGTGGGGATGCTTGCAAGTCAGGAGAGCCTGGTCCTTCTACAGTGATTCCCCAGGTGCTGGCCTGGGCTGCTGCCCTGATGGGTTGTCTGATGGCTGTCCTCCTCTCCCCCCAGGACTTCCACTACCGCCCCAAAGGCAGCGACACCTGCCTGCCTTGTGACTGCTACCCCGTGGGCTCCACCTCACGCTCCTGCGACAAGGAGACAGGGCGGTGCCCCTGCCGTCCCGGGGTCATTGGGCGCCAGTGCAATAGCTGTGACAGCCCTTTTGCTGAAGTGACGCCCAGCGGCTGCAAGGGTGAGTGTGGGCACAGCAGGGAGTTGGTGCCCTGGAGCTTGGTGTCAGCGACCTGCCCCTGTGACTGGCCTCTTGGGGTGCATGTCTCCACAGTGCTCTATGACAGCTGCCCCCAAAGCCTGAAA
>NW_009712458.1:16742-17551 GCF_000703405.1 Apaloderma vittatum
GTGTCCCAAAGGCTCCTTGGGTGAGTGGGGGATGTGATGGGGAGGGGGCAGCCTGGCAATCCTGCCAGGGGCTGCAGCAGTCCCAGCAATATCACTCTTTTGTCATGCTGCCCTAGTCCTGTTTAGTTGGGCTTGAGGGCAGAAAGTTGGAGGAGAAAATGCCACAGCCTGGGGGATAGGAGAAGGGGGTGGGACATGGGGCTGGGAAACAGGCTATTGGGTCTCGGCACATCACCCAGCGCCAGGGCTGTGCTCTTCCATTGGCCTCACTCCCCACCTTCTCCCTGCTGCTTTTTTGGTTTTGGTGGTCTTGAGACTGAGGTCAGGCCTACATGGCAGCTCAGCGCCCACGGTGCCTTGCTGCAGCCCTGCTGGCCCCATCCTTGGTGCACGCTGAGAGGAGAGTGGGGCACAGCGTGCTGTTTGGTGAAGGTCTCGGGCAGGAGTCAGCATCCCGAGCTGGAGAAGGTTGTCCGTGGTGATGGCAAAGGCGTGAGCAGGGTGTCTGGGACTGTAGGGCAGTGCAAGCCCCAGGGGACAATACAGACCTGTCCTTCTCCAGCCGTTTGCCCCAGGAGGAGGCAGGTTCAGCTCCTAACTGTTGTCACTTCTCTCCCCGGTTCTCTCGCCCTCCGTGCTCAGGCTTGAGGGGTGCAGGTAAGGTTGTTCCCATCTCCTTCTCCCTGTGCTGTAAGGGCTGCACCATGTGGCTTTCCCTCCTTGCTCCCTGCCTGGCACCCTGCACATCCCTGCGCTTTCCCCTCTGCTTCTGGAGCTGCCAAGTGTCTTCCCAACACTTTGCCTGGCCT
>NW_009712458.1:17612-19734 GCF_000703405.1 Apaloderma vittatum
GCCCCTGCCTCACACTGCCTTGAGCCTGCAGCATTGGCTCCGGCAGGGTCCGCGCTCTGCTCCCCGGCTGGGATGGATGCTGGGCTCTCCTGGGCTGGTACCTGCTTGCTTAGGCTGGGAAGGGGAGCTGGTGATGAGCAATGGGTAGCGAGGCCAGGGAGGAATAGCCATGGGGTGGAGGAAACGGGGAGCTGTTGGAGTGGTGGGTGGTAGGATCTGATGGGCAGCACAGCACAAGGTCCTGTTCCCTCTGCCTGACTGGCAGGGGGAGGCAGAAGGACCTGGGTGCCGCATCCTGCCCAGATCTGCAGCTGAGCCGGTCTCTGTGCTCTGCAGAGGAAGACCGGCGGTGTGGAGGTTTCTTTGTTCTCCCTGCTCCTCGCTGCAATGGCACTGGTCCCTGTGCGTCTGCAGCTGGGGGAAAGGTGGTTGGGGAGGACAGCAAGGAGCTGGAGATGATGGGAGGGGGTACGCTAGTCACTGGTGCTTTTCTGAGCAGCAGCTGGATACTGCTTCAGGCTCCCTCTCTCTGCCCTGGCCATGCTGCTGCCCTCTCCCAGCCGTGGGCACCTGGGTGGGCTCCTGCGCCCTGGTGCCGTCCTTGGGAGTGCCTGGTCAACAGTCCTGCCGCGTACGCTGGGGTTGCTTAGGTTCCTCCTGCTCGGAGAGTGCATGGTGACACTCTTTTCCCAGGACACTGCTCTCTGTGTTGGTTTCAGCAGCACTTCTGGTGGTGGTTTAAAGCTGATCCCATTCATTGCTGGTATCTCCATTGCTGTGCAGTAGTGCCCAGGAACTGGGGTCTTGTGCTGGATACTGAACCCGCTCTATTGGGTTGGGATGTCCTCCAGCTCACTCGACTGCAGAGGCTTGTCTCTAGTGTGGGTTTGCCAGCCCCACAGCAGAGGAATTGTCCTCCTGGGGCAGCTCTGCCCTGTAGAGAGAGGCAGGACCTCAGCGGGCATTACAGGCTGTCAGCTCGGAGGTGCCTAGAGCTGCATGGGCTTCAGTAACTGGGGGTCAGATGTGCCCTGAGGACACGGACATGTACCCACCAGGAACCAGGGGCTTCTCTAGCCCCAGCCCTGCCAAGTCAATTACTCCTCTTTACAATTCTGTGTGATGGTGCCCAGTGTGATGCAGCCCAGGTTCTGGAGGGAGGGGACAGCAGCAGCTTGCTGAGGTGATGCAGACCAAGGGTGGAAGGGGTTGCAAAGCATGATGCTGGCCCTGGGGTGTTACAGGCCTTCCGTGTTGCTTGTCAGTGCTGCTTTTTAGGATTGGTTGGTGCAGGGGGCTCTTGTGAGGGGGGATGTGGTGGAGAAGCCTTGTATCCTGTGCTGAATTTCGACATGTCCTTCATTCTGGTTTTAGGTGCGGCCGTCAGGCACTGTGACGAGGAGAAGGGCTGGCTGGAGCCAGATCTCTTCAACTGCACTTCACCTGCCTTCAAGGAGCTCTCCCTGCTGGTAATCCTCTCTCAGCTCTGCAGCCATGACAGGGCAGGAGCCATAGGAACAAGGGCTCACGGCCAGGTTCCAAAGAGCTCGGCTCTCTGTGGGCACCTAGAGTAGGGGAGGGCCTTGCCACAGTGCTCAGCACCTTTCTCTTCTCTTCTTCTGCCCCTAAACCCATCCTGTGGCAGCATTGGTCTGAACTGAAGCTCACTTTGGTTTAGTCTAATATTTTGAGTGTCCCCATCAGAAATGGCCTGTGTCCTGCCCCAGTATTTAAGAGGAAAACGAATAACCTAAGCAGGGCTGAATTATTTGAATTTGGCAGCATGTCTGCCCCATGAGACATCTCTAGCCCACAGACCTTTCAGTGACAAATCCTTTTGAAGTATCCAGGCGAGTTTACTGAACACTTGTATCCCACCAAGGCTGAACTGTAGCTGAAGCCAGGAGAGTTTCCAGGGAAGAATTGCTAGATACTTGCCCTGTCCTTTAATCTTCTTGGCCTCTATTGTGTATGGTACTGGGTTAGCTGGGCCTGGCCTAGATGCAGCCCTTGGTGTGTTGCTGGAGGCTGTTTGGCTGCCAGAGATGCTCCCTGTTCTAGTGACCACCACCGTGAGTGTCCCTGGTTTACGCCATGGTTTCAGAAATCACCTCTGGGTTCA
>NW_009712458.1:19765-21325 GCF_000703405.1 Apaloderma vittatum
CAGTCTCCCAGTGAGGAGCACGGCTTAATTGTTTCATCCCCTCCTTTCTCCCCACTGGCAGCTGGAGGGCTTGGAGAGGAACGAGACTGAGCTCAACACAATAGAAGCCAAAAAGCTGGCACACCGGCTCCGGGCCGTGACAGACCACATGGATCAGTACTTCGGCAACGATGTGCGCATCACTTTCCGCCTGCTGTCCCACCTCATGGCATTTGAGAGCCATCAGCGTGGCTTCGGCCTGACAGCCACACAGGATGCCCACTTCAATGAGGTGAGTCCTGCACCAGATCAGGGTGGATTCTGATGCTGCTTCTCTGTATCAGCAACCCTGAGCCTTGAGCTCTGTTGGGATCAAGGATGTTGTGAGACCATTGCTCCATGTCAGGAGCAATGGACTCCCCAGTGCCACACAGGCACAGGAGTGAGACCTGTGAGGTTGCCTGCGTGGTTGGGGCTTGAGCACAGGGTGGATGAGGAGAGGCAGAGTTGAGTTTGTTCAGCGTGGGGTGGGGAAGGCAAAGGGAGGTCGCATTGCTGTCTGCAAGTTCCTCATGGCAGGGTTACAGGGAAAATGTCTCTGCAGAACTGTGGCAGATGAGCTTTTGAGGGCAGAGGCCAGTCGCAGGAGAAAGCACACCTCTTTCCAAAGCCCCTGTGCAGCAAGCTGGGCAGAGAGCATAGTGCTGCAGCCTGGGAGTGGTCAGGATGGGGCCCAATGGCCCTGCTTCTCTCACTCCCTGCCCCTGTGTCTCTCTCGTGCAGAACCTGCTGCGCGCCGGCAGCTCCGTGCTGGCACCCGAGAACCGGGAGCACTGGGCCATGCTGCCGCACAGCGAGCACGGCAGCGCCAGCCTCATGGAGCAGCTGCGGGACTACTCGGGCACCCTGGCCAGCAACATGAAACTCACCTACCTCAACCCCGTCGGCGTTGTCACCCCTAACATCAGTGAGTAGGGTCCGGCAGGTGGTGGGGCCTGGCTGGGGTGGTGCAAAGCCACTCTTCCATCACACCTGCCCCCTTCTCCTCATCTCGCTGCACTTCAGCAAGGGTGCTGAACAGCCTCTTCACCTCCTTGTTGCCTCTTTCAAACATGGGAAAGTGTTGCGAGAGATGTACTGGTTCCATCCCTGCCTGGAGCAGCAGACAAGCCCCTAAGAACCAGCAGAACCAGGAGTGTACTGACCCCTCTCCCAGTTACCCCCAATCCAATCTGAGTCTTTAGTGAAAAAGCCACTGGTCCCAATGGCAGGAGTGGTCTGCCCTATGGCAGAGCAAGGGTCTGGGCTGGAAAGGAGCACTGTACATTCTGGGGTCTCTTGTCATGCCCAACTGTGGGATGTAGCTACAGCCCAGCCTCTGGCTCATGTGGTCTCTTTGCTGGTGATTTCAAAGCCAGGATGTCCTGGAGCATGGTTGCTCTACAGGTGGTCATCCTAGAGCTGGTTTTTACTCCCTTGCTCCTCTGCAGTGCTGAGCATCGATCGCATGGAGAACCACTCCCACATCCGCCGGCGCTACCCTCGCTACCACAGCAGCCTCTTCCGGGGCCAGCCCGCCTG
>NW_009712458.1:21357-28037 GCF_000703405.1 Apaloderma vittatum
CCCCCGAAAGCTGAAAGTGAGTATGTGAGCATCACTCAATGTACGGCATGGGTGGGTGTGGCTGGCAGAGAAGATACGCAGTCATAGGATGGTTTGTGTTGAAAAGGACCTTTTATAGGTCATCTAGTCTGCACATATCCCTGCTGAGACCTGGCTCTGTCAGAGGTCCACACATCACCCCTGAGAGCTCAGAGCTTCTGACTTCACCATGTCCCAAAGGCTCCTGGTGGCCCCACAAGTTGCCTTCAGAGCAGCTGTGCGTGTGTGTCTGTTCTCACCCTGACTCTGTGTGCCTCAGCTGCCCCCACAGCAGTGCCCACGCTGGCTGGGGGTGAAGGGAACTACACTGTGGAGAACTCCTCCCCAAGGCAGGCACTGCCGGAGCCTGAACCTGCTCTCACTGTGATCATCCTCATCATGTACCGCACCCTGGGGGGGCTGCTGCCTGCACGCTACCAGGTGGATCGCCGCAGCGTCAGGTACATCCTTCTCCCCTTTGCCCTCCACAAGCTCCAGTGGAGAGAGGCTGTCTGGACTCTGCTCTGCTCAGTCCAGCAGTTGCTGAGTCTGCAACAGTTTGGGTTTGGTTCCTAGCCAGATGGTCCTGCAGAGCTCCGCCTATTCCTCACCCTGGCGTTGCCCTGCCCCGTGCTTCCCGACTGCTTGACATGGGCTGGGCAGAGCTGTTCCTTGGGGCACATCAGTGTGGGGCATCTGGGAAGTCTCGGGATGGCTGCAGCTGCTGGGCACTGTGATGGTAGAGCTCTGCTCCTCCTTGCAGGCTCCCCAAGAATCCTGTGATGAACTCCCCGATCGTGAGCGTATCTGTGTTCAGCAATCACACCTTCCTGCGGGGGCCCCTGGAAACCCCTCTTGTGCTGGAATTTCACCTGCTGGAGACGGCCAACAGGAGCAAGCCTCTCTGTGTCCAGTGGAACCACTCCAACCCGTAAGTCAAGCACAGCTGGACCACTCTCTCTGAGCTGCTTTCCTTGGGCACCTGCTCATTCCCTGAGTCTCCCAGGCTGTGCCTGGGCAGCATTGGAACATAGGGGTTTCTGCCGTCTCCCGAGGGGCTCCTGCTGGGAGGGTGGAGCAGGGTCGCTGCAGGGCTCTGGCTCCAGCACTTCAGCTGTAGGAGTGCAGTTGTATCCTCTGGAAGAAAAATCACCCCTCTTCTGTGATTCCTTCCCCATGCACCACACTCATCTGTCTGCACGCCTAAGTGTGCTTTGCTTTTTGGTGCCTGCAGGACCAACCCATCTGGCTTCTGGACAGCCAGGGACTGCGAGGTCGTTTACCGGAACACCACACATGTCCACTGCCAGTGCTCCCAGTTTGGCACCTTTGGAGTTCTGATGGACAGCTCACACCGAGAGGTAACTTCAGTCTGTGGGCTTGGGGGCAGTGGTGGGGGTCTGTTACCTTCTAAGTCCCAGAATAAGCAGGCACAGGCAGAGAATTCCCTGTGGGACACAAGTAGAATTTGAGGTCTCAGCAGCCTTCCTGTGTCTCCCCCTAATACCACCATCTGCCTTTGGTTCTCTGCTGCTGCAGCAACTTGAAGGTGACCTAGAGACATTGGCAATTGTCACCTATTCCTTGGTGACTCTCTCCTTGGTGGCTCTGCTGATGACCTTCTCCTTCCTGACCTGCCTCAAAGGCCTGAAGTCCAACACACGTGGCATCCACTCCAACATATCAGTCACCCTCTTCTTCTCTGAGCTGCTCTTTCTCCTGGGCATCAACCGCACGGAGAACCAGGTCTGTAGCCTTGAACAAGCACACCCATGGGCGTGGGGGCAAGGCGTGGATGATGCAGTTAGAATTGGCACAGTGGGACCATCTCTGAGTGGCTTTTGTTTTCTCAGTTTCTTTGCACTGTGATTGCCATCCTCCTCCACTGCTTCTTCCTCTCCACCTTCGCCTGGCTTTTTGTCCAGGGCCTCCACATCTACCGCATGCAGACCGAAGCCCGCAATGTCAACTTGGGGGCCATGCGTTTCTACTATGCCATCGGCTGGGGAGTGCCCGCCATCATCACTGGTAAGAGCTGCTTGTCCCACAGCACTGCCACAGCATCAGTTCTCAGCAGCCTCTTGAGCCCCTGCTGTTGCCTGGCTCACCTGTCCAGTGGGGAGAGCTGAGGGTGGGCTTGCTACAGGCAACAGTGTTGGCAGCAAGCAGTGCCGTGGCAGCCAGCTGTGGACATAGTATCAAAGGCTGTTGTCTTGCCTCCTGGGGAGAACTACTTCCTCAGCGCACCTCCCCATGGCTTGTTCAGTGGACTTCTTCTGTCCCAGGGCTTGTGGTTAAGGTCTCTTGGTTTTCCAAGCCTGTGTGCTTGCTTGACCTGTTGCTGGCAGTGAATTGTCTTGTGGGCTGGGCTGCGTCAGGGATGCCTGGAGAAAACAAAATAAAGGCTCCGATGTTGGGGCTCACAGCCCTGGCTCTTTCCCCTGTGGTGGGGAAGCCTGTAAATGGGGCAGAGAGCAGGAAGAGAGCCTCTTCATGGCCTTCAGTGCTGGGGTGGGATCGGTGTGGCTTGGGCAAGTCTAACGCTCCTGGGTCTGGACCTGGTATCTCCTTTCCTCCTGTAGGGCTGACTGTTGGCCTGGATCCCGAGGGCTACGGGAACCCTGACTTCTGCTGGATTTCCATTCATGATAAGCTGGTCTGGAGCTTTGCAGGCCCCATTACTGTCGTCATTGTGGTAAAACCCTGTCCTGTTTCACCCACAGCCCTCTCCTGCCTTCCTTTTTCCACACCATGGGCACTTGCCCCTTCCTCAGCTGCCCACTCCCTGCCCCATCCTCTGTACTCTCCTTTCTCAGTTAGAGGCCCTCTATCTGTGCCTTCTCGCTCCAGCCAAACCTGGGGGAGGCCATGGCTCAGGCATGAAGGGGAAAGGAGGGGACATTCGCATGGGCCTGGTGGACCTGGAGTGTGCCTACGCTCTGGGGATGTTAGGTCAGAGCCGGCACTTGGCACAGCTTCTAATCAGTGCCAACGCTTTCAGATGAATGGGGTCATGTTCCTGCTTGTGGCCAAGATGTCCTGTTCCCCAGGCCAAAAGGAGACCAAGAAGAAATCGGTTCTGTGAGTATTAGTGGCCAAACTCCCAGCAGAGCTACTGTGGCTCATGGTTTTTAGCATCTTCAGTGACCATCCTCCTGCTTCCGCCATCGCAGAGTATCTCTCTGTGCATCAGTGTCAGCCTTGCAGCCAGTCTCCTCTCCCACACCTGCCAGCCACATTAACCCTTCCTAAACTTGGTCCTTTCTTCTTGCTCTAAGTCCCCATCTCCTGTCCTGCCAGCTTGTTCCCCTTCACCACCTGCCCTCACAGCCATCCCTTGTGTCTGCTTGGATTCAACACTCTGCTTCTGCTGATTCTCAACACCTACTTCTTCCTCTCCTACATGCTCCTTCTGAGACCTTTCCCCGCTCCCTCCTGAGCTAGCCCTGGAGCTTGGTTCAGCTCTCTGTGGCTCCAAATGACCTGTGTCGCTTGGGCTCCTGTTTGCCGTATATGATCCAGAAGGGAAAGCCTGGGAGTTGGGGGCAGCTGAGCCGCTGTGCAGGGCTGTGCCCGCGGTGCTGGGTGCGGCAGGGAAGGCTGAGCAGGAGCACGCTTTCCTCTCTGGATCTCTCTCTGTGAGCACTAGACTGTCGATTAACAATACGCACTAACCTCTTGGTGTGTGTCTGTGCCTGTCTGTCTGTCTCTCTCTCTCCAGCATGACGTTACGGAGCTCCTTTGTTCTGCTTCTAGTTATTAGCACTACCTGGCTTTTTGGCCTCTTGGCTGTCAACAACAGTGTCCTGGCTTTCCACTACCTCTACACTGTCCTCTGCAGCCTCCAGGTAACTGCCTGGTCTCTACCAGGGGAAGACATGGGTCAGCCCAGGAGCATGTTCTTGTCCCCACAACCGTCTCTCTGGAGAGTGGGTGCTCTGTGCTTAGCCCCCAACACCACGCTGGGCTCCGTGTCCCTTTTGTGTTCACCACTGCGGCACCAGGGGACTCCTGCCGGTCCTCGCTGCTGTGCCCACAGCGAGCGGTGGTATGGAGCAGGGGATGGCTGCAAAGCGCTTTGTTCAGAGGTGACATCCAAGGGGCAGCAAGGACCGTCTTTGGAGAGAAGGGGCCTCCATGCTCTCAGAAGACAGAGCAAGAGAGCAGCCTGCAGTGGAGGTGTCGGACACCCCAAAAATGAGCGACCACAGCACCCCACAGACCTCCTGCTGCCACTGCAGCTGGTGTTGCTGCAGGGGACTGCTTGGTCACTGCCAGCTGGAAGGATACCCCACCTTTTCCTCCCTCACCCATGGCCACCATTGGGATTAGCACCAGTTGGTGTTGGGGGATTCTTTGGTGCATCCCAGTCCTGGTGGCCATCAGGGCCTCTGGAGGAGCCAGGGGCTGTCCCAGCTCTGGCGCTGTGGGCGAGCAGGTTGGCCGGCAGTGGGGAGCTGTCTCTCACGGCATCTCTCCCTGCAGGGCCTGGCTGTGCTGGTCCTGTTCTGCGTGCTGAATGAGGAGGTGCGGGAAGCCTGGAAGCTGGCTTGCCTTGGCAAGAAGGGGCAGAGCGAGGAGGCTACGAGGAGCACGCAGGTGGGCAAGAGCAGGAGCAGCCCAGGGGTCTGGGGACAAGCTGCCTGCCTGGGACTGAAGCCAACAGGGGGACATCCCCTCTTCCCTGGGGGGACGGTGTGTGCGGGTGGGAAGGCCATCCCCTGGGCTGCGGTGGCACCTCCGTAACAGGGCACATGGCCTCTCTCCTGGTCTCACCAGGGCCCCAACGCCTATAACAATACAGCGCTGTTTGAGGAGAGTGGGCTTATCCGCATCACCCTGGGGGCCTCCACCATCTCCTCGGTGAGCAGCGTGCGCTCTGCTCGCACCCACTCCAGCCAGCGGGCTTACCTCAGGTAGGGAGTGGCGCGGGGCTCCGGGGTGACTGGGCAGAGCTGGGAGCTCCTGCCGCTGTGACCCTTCGGGCCTCCTTTCTTTCAGAGACAACGTGACCACACGTCAGGGCTCGGCCCTAGATCACAGCCTGTTAGCTCATGCTGGCCCCACGGACATCGACGTGGCCATGTTCCACCGTGATGCTGGAGGAGGTAAGGCCTAGCCCTGTGCCTGGGTTTGGGGCCGGCCCTGTGCATCAAGAATTCATTCCTGGCCTAAGGAAATTCTTCCCAGTGCAGGCTCTGGGTGTGTGGTTACATCCTCCACCTCATGTTCAGCTGTGACTTGCAAGCACGCTGCGGATAGGAGGAGAGGCAGCAACTGTGTTGCTTAGCACAGCCTCCTCCTGGACAGTTTAGCACTGCCTCCTCCCGGCCGGATGGCAAAGGGCATAGCAAGCCTCCAAGGAGCTAGAACTGGAGGAGGTGAGAGAGGGGGCACAGACTCTCAGGTGTTCCCTGGGGACACTGGGCTCCCCAGCAGTACACAGACGTTTGGTTCACTGGAGTGAGACCAGCAGGGGCTAGAGCATGGGACGGGTGAGCAGAGGCTGAGGGAGGTGCGTTTGTTCAGCCCAGAGGAAGAGGAGGCAAAGGGGATCTTGTGGCTATTTGCAGCTGCCTTATGGGGAGATGCAGCAAGATGGAGCCGGGCTTCTCTTAGGGGCATCTGGTCATAGAGGCAAGGCAGTGGGCACAGGCTGCTGCCAAGGGAAGGGCAGCGAGGGGTAGGGCAGGCTGTTGTCCTCAGGAAGGGTGGTCAGCCCTGCGGTGGTCCTGCTACCGAGAGCCTCTCACACCTTCGTTCGAAGTGTCTCTCCAACACACACTGTGTCCCTACAGACCAGGACTCAGACTCAGACAGTGACCTGTCTCTGGATGAAGAGCGCAGCCTCTCCATTCCGTCCTCAGAGAGCGAGGAGAATGTACGCCTGCGGGGCCGCTTCCAGCGCCAGTTCAAGCGTGCAGCACACAGCGAACGCCTCCTCACTAACCCCACCAACACCACTCCCAAAGGCAAGTCCCAGGGGCTCTGGCAGGAGAAGGGGTCAGCTCAGGTCCCTGGGCGCCAGGCTGTGTCTTGCAGTGGGTTCAAGTCCTCACAGAAATATTCTCTCCTTCTTCCCCCGGGCCTCTTTTGATGCGTCCTTCACCAGACGTGGATGGCAATGACCTCATGTCATACTGGCCAGCTCTGGGCGAGTGCGAGGTTCACCCCTGCTCCCTACAGAAGTGGGGCTCTGAGCGGAAGCTGGGTTTTGACATCAACAAAGATGCAGCCAACAATAATCAGCCAGACCTGGCCTTGACCAGCGGGGACGAGAACTCCCTCACCCAGACCCAACGGCAAAGAAAAGGTAACAGCCCGGAGCAAGCAGGCGAGAGTGGGGCCTTGTCTGTCTCAGACTGATGTGGCTGTGAAGGCTTAGCATCAGATCCATCTTGTTGTGTCCTTGGGGGATGTGTGGCTTATCTCCCCCAGCTTTAATGCTCTTTTCACTGTTAGGAAAAGATTTGACTTCTCTTTCTGTCTGGTGCAGGGATTTTGAAGAACCGCCTGCAATACCCTCCGACCCTCCAAGCCCTGCCGTCCGTTGGCAGGATGACCAACGAGCTGACGTGGTACAAGACCTCCACGCTGGGTCACAGGGCTGTACCTGCTGCCTCTTACGGCAGGATCTACTCTGGGGCGGGCAGTCTGTCACA
>NW_009712458.1:28104-32346 GCF_000703405.1 Apaloderma vittatum
AACTCAGTAGAGCACTTGGAAACTGTGCCCAGCCAGCATGGGTCCAGGGAGGAGCTGGACACTATCCCCAGCCGACATGGGTCTACTGAACACCTGGAGAGTATCCCGAGCAGACATGGATCTAGGGAAAACTTGGATCTACTTGCTGCTAGACCCAGTCAGAGAGATCATGGGAACACGCTGCCCCGGAGGCAGGGATCCAGAGACCACCTTGACACTTTGCCCTGCAGATTTGGGTCAAGAGAGCGGCTAGACTGTGGGCCAGTAAAAGAGGTCTCTAAAGGGGGGCTAAACACATTGCCAAGTAGGCAAGTGTCCAGAGACCGAATAGACACGTTGCCAAGTCGAGATACTTCTCGAGAACAATTGGATTTGCTTTCTAGAAGACAGCCTTCAAGGGACCAACTAGCATCGGCTAGACAAACTTCAAGGGAGCAGCTGGACTTTCTGTCCAGAAGATCTAATTCCAGAGAGCCTCTGGACACAGTGCCTAGCAGGCATCCCTCACAGGACAACCTAGGGAGTCTCTCTAGGAGGCAGCTGTCTAGGGAAAGCCTAGAGCCGCTGGCGAGGAGACAGCCTTCTAGAGAGAACCTGGAGGCCATTCCCAGCCGACATCCTTCCACTGAACAGTTAGATATCCTTTCTTCCATCCTTGCTTCTTTTAACTCCTCTGTCCTGTCCTCGGGGCAATCTTCCAGCACACCTTCCGCCCCACAGACCACCGCTACCCCCTCTGCCGTGCAGACCTCGACACCCTCTGCAGTGTGCTCCTCGACGCCTCGCTCTGCCACCTCCCACAGCATTTCGGAGCTGTCACCAGACTCAGAGTAAGTGTGTCCCTTCCTCAGCCAGGCCTTGTTCAGCTTGTGCATCATCCGCCTGCCTGGCTTCTTCCTGACAGGGATTTGGTTTGGGGGGAGAGGGCTGTGTAAGGGTGAGCCCCCGGGGTGAGTGGCAGGTGTCTCCTGGTCCTCGGTAGTGACTGGGCAGGGAAAACCCTTGGATGCGACGTCTCCAGGCACTTGTGGTGCAGCACGAGCAGAAACATCAATGTATTTGAGTCAGCCCGCTCTGCCCTCGATTGTGGCCTCTGAGGGCTCTGGGATGATGCTTTGTGCTGCCAGGCTGACCGCCTCATGGCTGATCCTCTTGCCCAGTGCTGGCTTTAAGTCTCAACAAGCAGATGTGTGCAAGGGCCAGGCTGGCTGGAGAGGAGGAGGAGGCCGAGTCCTCCCATCCCATCCCATCCCATCCCATCCCATCCCATCCCATCCCATCCCATCCCATCCCATCCCATCCCATCCCATCCCATCCCATCCCATCCCATCCCATCCCATCCCATCCCATCCCACCCCATCCCATCCCATCCCATCCCATCCCATCCCATCTGTCCTTTCCTCTTCCCTTAACTCAGGGACTTGGAGACAGTTTTTCCTGCCCTGACGCAGGAGTGAATTTCTGCCCCAACCCAATCTGGCGTAGCTAGGGGACGCAGCTGGAGACCAGGGAGATGCCATGGCTTAATGCTGTTTTTCTTTTCTCCGAGAAGAATAACAAGAAACGAGGGCCATTCCTGAGGGGCCGAAGGTGTCCATGAGAGAGACGGAAGAAGCAGTGTCCTTCACGTTGCCAGGCACTGCCAACTGAGGTTTGGTGTCCCCAGGGGGCAGGGGCTGGAACTGATGGTGGTCAGAGGCCCGAAACCGACCCTGCCTTCCCCTCTGAGGGGCCACCAGCCCCCCTCACCCACTCCTGAGAGCTGCCACCGTGCTCCCCGTAGCCTGCCCAGTGTGACAGGTACGGCAGGAGTCTGCTTGGGCGAGGGTGGTGTCGCCAAGCTGTTCCTCTGCGAGCTGTTTGCATGTGAGGGGTGTGTGTGTGTGTGCGAGTGTGTGCGTGGAGGGCGGGCAGAGGCAGGGGGATGGAAATGGAGCCCAGGACATGGGGGCAGGGGAGGGTTTTCTACCTTTTTGTATCTTTATAATCAGAGAGAAGAGAAATTTCTATGGTTATTTTTACGGATGGTCTGTTCCCAGGACCTAGAGAATTCGAGCTGTTTGCATGTGAGGGGTGTGTGTGTGTGTGCGAGTGTGTGCGTGGAGGGCGGGCAGAGGCAGGGGGATGGAAATGGAGCCCAGGACATGGGGGCAGGGGAGGGTTTTCTACCTTTTTGTATCTTTATAATCAGAGAGAAGAGAAATTTCTATGGTTATTTTTACGGATGGTCTGTTCCCAGGACCTAGAGAATTTGTTTCACCAACAGCTCTTTCCAACCTTCCCGGGGGCTACTGGGAACCATGATCCCAGTGGAATGGAGGGACAGAGCCAGGCAGCCCGTATGGCTCTGTCAGCACTGCTTCGTCCCATCCCCCTTACAGGGCAGCTGGCCCCACTGCCCCTCGCCCTCACACCATGCAGCCCCACACGTGTCTTGGTGCCGTCCTCCTGCCTGGCACCCCTCAGCCCTCTGCAGCTGTGCTGGCCCTGCAGCCAGGCCCACCTCTGCCCTCCTGTGGGACCCTCGTTGGGGCTGACCCCATCCACGAGCCAGGGCTGCGCGCCAGCAAGAGCACGAGTGAGCGGGGCAGCAAATTCAGTACTAGGGATCCACTGGGGGAGGGAACAAGCTTTGCTGTTCAGTCCTGTCCTGTACCAGGATGGTCCTGGTCTTAAAAGTGCTGGTTTCCTCTGGTCAGCAAATGAGCACTATGTTTTTACCCACCGTATGTTGTACTTTTTAACAAAAGAAAGCTCTGTTGGTTTGTGGGTCCAGACAAGGGCCTGGATGACCTGGATGACAGCAGGCCAGGCTGTTCCCAGAGCCAGCACTCACCTGCTAGAGGATTAGTGTCTGCAGGAGCATGATGTGGCTCCAGTCTGGGGGTTCAGTGTTGCCCACAAAAGTTGTATCTAGCTGGTTCTCTGTGGGTTTTGCGTACGTATACACACATCCCTGCACTTTCTGACTGGCAGAGGACACCAGCTCAGAGTGGCCTGGATATTGGGAGATGGAGAGAAGCAGCACATTGCTCTCGCTGGAAATTCAGGCTGCCCTGATGGTGTCTCTCCTCTGCCAGGCTCCCACTGGCCCTGCCATGAGGTGACACTCCTCTGTGCCTACACCAGCTTCAGGCCGGGGCATTCGGCTCGGGGGCTGGCATGCTCCCTTTCACCTGTCAAGCCGGTGCTTCTGCTCTGCTGCCCCCACGGTGCTCTTGGGGCTGCGTGACAGCACCCTCCTTACTGCCTTAATGCCACACTGCCGTAGCCTCTTACTGCAGCCCAGCCTGACATGTTTACAGGAGAGGACCTGTGCCACTGTCCTCTGGACCCCAGGGAGGCCAAGGCCTCTCAGCTACATCCCCAGGTCAGCGGGGAGAGTGTGGAGGGAAGAGAAGGACAGGGTGAGGGGGGTGCCATGGGTCTGACAGGGGCTGCCTGCTCCTGACACAGCCCCGCTGAGGCAGGCTTGCTGCCATCCTTCTCCCAGGGATGGGGAGGGACGGGCCTGCCAGCCACTTGGGACTGGCACAGAGGTGAAGCCTGCCAGCCCCACATGCTGGGAACAGCTGGGCCCCTCCATGCTGCCCGTCTTTGCCTTCGGGAATGAGCTCGTTTACATGTTTCTCTCCGGCGGCGCTGCACCAGCATTGGAGTCCTGGGATTCTGTCCCAGATTCTGGCCCTGTAGAGCCCGTGTTTCTAGCAAGGGCACAGGAGGTCTTTGTGCTGGTGCTAGATGGAGAGCAAGTGACAAGTGCCAAAAAGAAGAGAGCAGCAGAGCCGGTGGCTGTCCCTGCAGAGTCAAGGGAGTCAGTCTGCAGCTTGGTCCCTGATTGTAGTGCTGTGGCCTGGGCTCTGGGGAGCATCCTGCTTGGCTTTGGGTTTGTTTCTTTGGGGGTTTAGTTGGTTTTGGTTTTCCCCTGATGTCCCAATTCTGTGGGCGAGGAGCAGGGAGATGCCTGTGCCCCCCCCACCCCGCCCTGGCTGTGTAAAAGTGTATCATGGAAGCGCCAGATTTGGAAATAAAAGTCTATAAAATGGTGCTGGCCTCTCTGCAGTCTCTCCTAGCACTCGGGATCTGTGGCTGTGCCTGTGGATGGAGCGCTTGGGCTTGAGGGGGCTTGGGCAGGAGCTCGCAGACAGCTCCCGGGCTGAAGGGGAGTCACCTTGGAGCGAGGTGACCAGGTGATAGGGACTTCAGGTGCTGCCAGATGCGTGAATTCGGCTGGCTTGGGGC
>NW_009712458.1:32380-32735 GCF_000703405.1 Apaloderma vittatum
TGGTGCCCTGGGGCCTGGCTCGGGCTGGCAGGTCTGTGGTGCCGTGGTGGCTGTCTTAGCCGTAGGGGCCATACCTGGCAGCAGCTGGCACACCTGGCTAGCAGCCTGGGCAAGACAAAGAGGAGAAAATCCTGTCTGGAGGCAGCGTGACCTTGTCAGAGGTGATCTGGACCGCAGGCAAGGAGAGGGAAGCATGAGGAAGAGAGACCAGTCGGGATCCTGGTGCGCTCCGTCCCTCCCTTTCTTGCCGTTGGAGGGGAAAGAGCAGGTGAGCAAAGGGCAGTATTGATCCACGACACCCTGAGCAAGGGTCGCTATCACTCGTCGTCCCTAGGTCCCTCACGGGCTCTGTCCT
>NW_009712458.1:32858-33586 GCF_000703405.1 Apaloderma vittatum
GGTGAGGGGCCAGGGATGGCTGGCGGAGAGGTGAGGTGGCTGAGGGGGGGCCACAGGTAGAGCCACCGGCCCAGGTGCGAGCTGGAGGCTGGGGCACGTGTGAAGCAGCAGCGCAGGGTGGGGATGGGGAGTGGCGATAAGGAGGCAGTAAATGGGGCGCTACTGGTTTCTACTGATCAGGAGCCCTGAGACAGCCTCCGCTTCCGTGCCAGGTGAGTGGATAAATGATGGGGAGGCAGCAGCCACGTGCAGGTGCCTGTGTCGGCATCGGCGAGCCGCTACCCAGCCACGGTGGAACTGATGGGCACGAGGGTGGGATGGGAATGGGGGAGAGGTAGAGGGGAGCAGGCTCAGCCCCACTGCCGAAAGGCAGCGGAGGAGTCTGTGTGTGGCTGCTGTGGGAACTGGGGCATGTCAACCACGGGGAGATCCAGGGTGGCCACGGGTTGCCTCCACCCAGCCAGCAGGGATGGGAATGAATGTGACCCCAGAGAGTGCGGTCCCGGGCATCACCACTCCTGCCACTCACCAGCCCCATCCCACCACCCAGGGCAGGATGTGCCCTGCGCTGCACCCTGGCATCAGTCAGCCCAGCCCACTGATACCTGGATTTCCTTTCCTGTGTCCCCGTGGGCCAGGGTCAAGCATGACTCAGAAACACTCCAAAACCAATGGCAGTTACTAGGTCATGGCAGAGCCCAGGAAGGTGGGATGGGGTCAGCAGAACT
>NW_009712458.1:33616-34353 GCF_000703405.1 Apaloderma vittatum
ACTGGGTCTGCGCGTGCTGTGGGACAGTGGGGCAGTCCACAGGGCACAGCACACCTGTTTCCAGCAGGTAAGCAGGGGTCTGAGCCTGTGGAAAATACCTGATACGCCACAGGCAGAGGTTGCGGGTGACCCTCTTCAGCCTGGGCACAACTCCTGGACATGGGTTGGGGAGGGGACACCCTCAGGGGACCCCTGGAGGGCACAGGAGGGTGATGGCAGGACCCTGAGCAGTGTCCTGGGGAGGTGAGCACATGGCAGGGGGTTGGTGCCTGGCGCAGGTCCTGGGGCACAATGGCACCCTGGACATGGCTGTGAGCCAGGAGCTGAGACTGGCCAGGACAGTCCCCAGGGTGGGATGGCCCTGGGGACAGCAGTGACCGCCCTGGGCCCGCCACCGGCCCTGAGCCTGCCACAGCTGGGCAGCCCAGCACAATGGGGCACCAGGGGGAGCGTGGCAAGGGCTGCTTAGCGGCAGGGCTGGGAAGTGGGCAGCTCCTCAGTAGGTCAGGAGAGAGGGAGCGGTGTCTCAAAGATCACAGGCTGGTATTAATAAATAGGAGGAAGCAGAGCATGTACTTGAGTGGTGACATCTGACCAACCTGGGCACAGCAGGTAGGGCTGGGGGCAATGTGGGGGCTTGGGCTGGCATGGCGCCAGGCACCCCGCAAGTGCCTTGTGGGTCCGGTTGTGAGTGGGTGAGCATCTCAGGACCAGCCAGGGCCAACAGCTCGAGCGCC
>NW_009712458.1:35090-39721 GCF_000703405.1 Apaloderma vittatum
TGTCTCCACAAGGCCAGGTAGGACTGTACTGGCCAATGAGATGTGCCTGGACCCCTCCAGGCACTGTCCCCCCCAGCCCCGCCACCATGGGGAGCCTGACTCCAGCTGTGCCAGTCTCTGTGGTAGACGCTGTGCAGACGCAGGGGTTGGTTCCCCCAAACCCAAACACCCACGTCCTTGCTCTATTCTCCTGCTTGGAGGGACACCTGGCTCCAGTGGGTGGAGATGGGGGTCCCAGGGAGACCCACTGCTTCCCATGAGTCCCTGACCACCCCCACTGATGTCCCCAAGCCCCCATGCTTGTGCTGAGCCTTGGCTCCTGCTTCTTTCCTGCCAGATGCTCAACCTCTGCTGCCAAGTCCCTGCTGTTCCGGTTCCTGCCCTTCCTGCGCTGGCTGCCCCGATACCCAGTCAAGGACTGGCTCCTGGGGGACATTGCCTCAGGCTTCAGCGTGGGCATCATGCACCTGCCCCAAGGTGAGTTGTGCCATGCCCAGGCTGCCAGAAGCTGCCCACAGGTGAGGGAGGGGCAGAGTTCAGCCATACATGACGTGTCTTCTTGCTCCACCATGTCCAGGGCTTGCCTACGCGCTGCTGGCCGGCCTGCCGCCCGTCACCGGTCTCTATTCCTCCTTTTACCCCGTCTTCCTCTACTTCTTCTTCGGGACTTCCAGACACAACTCCGTGGGTGAGATGAGGGTCCACATGCTCCCACGGGGACAGTGGGGAGGGAGTGAGATAAGCGGAGCAAGCCTGCATCCATGGCACAGCATTGTCACATCAAGGGTTCGGGGGGACCTTTCTTGCCATTACTTTACCCCACCAAGGAGCTGCTTGGCCAGCAGAGCTTAAGCACAGTGTGCACACTTTGAGCTCAGCCCAAGGACACAGGTGCCTGTGCAGTTCAGTGAGGTCCCAGTGCTGATCTTGGGCTCCCTGCTCACACCCTGCCCATCTCCAGGGCCCTTCGCTGTCATCTCCGTCATGATTGGGAGCTTGACGGACTCCCTGATGCCCAGTGAGAACTTCATGGAGTCTGTCAACGGCAGTAACATGACAGTCAATGAGGCGCTGCGGGATGCTGCCAGGGTGGAGCTGGTGGCCACCATCACTGTCCTGACGGGAATCTTCCAGGTAAGGGAGCCCCAGCCCAGCCTGGCAGGGAATGGGGAGCTGTAGTGCCTCAGGGCTGCAAGTCGTGGGTCACTTCTGCCACCTCTCCTTCCAGGTGGCCCTGGGCCTCCTGCAGTTCGGCTTTGTGGTGACCTACCTCTCGGACCCACTGGTGCGTGGCTACACCACTGCTGCCTCCGTGCATGTCCTTGTCTCCCAGCTCAAGAACGTCTTCGGGGTCTCTGTAGGCGAGTACTCAGGGCCACTTTCAATGTTCATGGTGAGTGGGGGCTTGCTGCTGCCTGGGACCCACTGGGTGCTCAGCTGTGGGGTACAAAGAAGCTCCCAAAAAACCTGCCAGAGAGGGAGGCATCTGCTTTCCTGAGCCCATTACTTCCTCTTGTGTTCTCTAGACCATCATTGAGATCTGCAAGAAGCTGCCAGAGACCAATCTCGGCACCCTGGTGACGGCCCTCATTGCCATGATAGCCATCTTCATCGTGAAAGAGCTCAACCACAAGTTTGCCGCCAAGCTGCCCATGCCCATCCCCATTGAGCTTATCACGGTACCCAGAGCTGCCCCACCTCCCTGTGGGGACGCAGCCATGGGTAACCCAGTGCCCCCCAGGGTGGGAAGGGGTGGGGAGGGGTGCCTTTGGTGAGTGCAGCTCCAGGGCGTGCGTCCCCTCCTCCACCATGATCCCTGAGCAGGAAGGCCCTGCCTCACTCCAGCCATCCTCCCTCAGATCATCATATCCACTGGCATCTCCTACGGTGTCAACCTGAACGCCAAGTTTGGCATCTCCGTGGTCGGCAACATCCCCAGCGGGTGAGGACAGGGTGGTGAGGGTGGCTGCTCAGGGGCACCACATTGCCCATGGGACTCCCTTTTGAGCGCCACCTCCCTGTCTTGGCTGCAGGTTGAAGCCACCCGTGGCCCCTAATGTCAGCTACTTTGGGCAGGTGGTGGGCAACGCCTTCGCCATTGCTGTGGTGGGCTATGCCATCTGCATCTCCCTGGGCAAGATCTTTGCCCTGAAGCACGGCTACAAAGTGGACAGCAACCAGGTGATTCTCCCATGTGCAGGGCCCCTTCCCTGGGTGAAAACCAAGCTTGTGGTTCTTGCAGTCGGGGGAAGTCGTGCTCCCCTGCTGCTGCTCTGTCCCCGCAGGAGCTGATCGCGCTGGGCCTCTGCAACTTCCTTGGGGGCTTCTTCCAATGTTTCGCCATCAGCTGCTCCATGTCCCGCAGCCTGGTGCAGGAGAGCACAGGGGGCAACAGCCAGGTGGGTCTGGGCTGTGCTGCTTCCCTCCTTGGGGCTGGCCAGGGGGCAAGGAGCACAGTGAGCGGTGGAGGCTCACCTCTTGCCTCCCACTCTCCTTCCCTTCAGGTAGCCGGTGTCATTGCATCTCTGGTCATCCTGGTGACCATCCTGAAGATCGGAGAGCTCTTCCGGGACCTGCCCAAGGTACATCTGGTCCCAAAGTTTCCATGCTATGTCCTAGCCTCGGGCCTGTCCCATGGCAATGTGGTGTGGCAAGTGAACAGCTAAGCCCCCTTCCCAGACGTGCCCTCAGCATCATCATAGCTGCAGGGACTTCTCTCCTAGGCCATCTTGGCTGCCATCATCATTATCAACCTCAAGGGTATGTTCAAGCAGTTCACAGACCTCCGCACGCTCTGGAAGTCCAACCGGGTGGATCTGGTAAGATACTGTCCAGCCCTGGGGCTTTGCTCTTGTCCCTGGAGAGGGTTTCTCCACCTTTCCTGAGACTCGCACTGTCCCCCCTCCAGATGGTCTGGATTGTGACGTTTGTGGCAACCCTCCTGCCGAACTTGGACATCGGCTTAGGGGCCTCGGTGGCCTTTTCACTGCTCACTGTCATCTTCCGCACTCAGCTGTGAGTACCTGGGGGCTGGGACCAGCACCATGTCCCAAGGGCAGGAGAAGACCGTGGTGACCTCAGACCCTTGCTCTGCTCCCCGCAGCCCCCACTACTCCATCCTGGGACGCATCTCCAACACTGAGGTCTACAGGGACGTGGCCGAATACCAGACGGTAACACCACCAATGGGTGGGAGAAGAGACACCTGCAATCACGGGGGCAATCCAAGTCTCTCCCCAGGAGCTGTTCACTGGGGAAAGAAGTGGGGGAGCATTTTAGGGTAAGGAGAGAAGGGGAACAAGGGGCTCCACCCCCTCAGCGTAGCATCCTCCCTGTCTGCCTCCAGGCACAGGAGATCCCCGGTGTGAAGATTTTCCGCTCCTCCTCCACCCTTTATTTTGCCAACGTGGAGCTGTACGCCGATGCCCTTAAGAAGAAGGTAGGAGAGCCAGCAGCCTCCCAGTGCCCCCCTGCCTGCCTGTGCCAGCGCAGCA
Organism: Apaloderma vittatum; assembly: GCF_000703405.1. Taxonomy (NCBI): domain Eukaryota; kingdom Metazoa; phylum Chordata; class Aves; order Trogoniformes; family Trogonidae; genus Apaloderma; species Apaloderma vittatum. Next base: position 38,585 of record NW_009712458.1, read on the forward strand.
ATGGGGCACCGGGGGACACTGAGCTGTATCGTTTTGCAGAGCGGCATCAACGTGGACCGCCTGATCGAGAAGAAGAAGAAGGCCCTCAAGAAGCTGAAGAAACAGCAGAAGAAAGTGGAGAAGGAGAGGGCAAAGAGGAAAAAGGTGCTTCCCTGCCGCGAGGTCCGCTCTGGTGCCAGCCCACATCGCCTCTCTGCCCAGCCCTGGCCGTCCTGCCCGTGCGTTCACCCCATGGGGCTCCAGTTCAGTCTGGGTGCCAAAAGGCACTGGGGCAGAGCCAGGCGACGGTGTCACACCCAAGGTCAGCTGGGAAATCCAGGCTGTTAATGATTAGGTGGCTGAGCCAGTAAGTCATTAGCCATTTTACAAGTTAATCGGAATTAAGAGCTAAGAGCAAAGGCTGATCTTGTGCCAGTTAACGAGCCCTGTTCTGGAGGGGTCATTGGGAAAAGGGTTGGGTCCTGGAGCATCTGGAAAGAGCCCAAAGGTGCAGGTGAGGCACTCACTTCCAAGGCAACCCAGTGCCCATATCCTAAGGCAGCCAGAGCCTTGCCTAACGCACAGAAGCCTGGGGGGGCACACGGCCCAGCCAGGGGTGCTGCCAGCCCCCAGGCAGTGAGGCCGGGTCTCCCTCCTTCCCCCAGGACATGGAGGATGGGCACAACGGTCCAGGCATAGCCGTGATCGAGCTGAGCAAGGCAGAGGGCAGCACGCCCCCCAAGCCCACTCTGCGCAGCCTGGGGCTGCCCCAGCCCAGCTTCCACGCTGTCATCTTGGACTTCAGCTCTGTCAGCTTTGTGGACACTGTCTCCATCAAGATTCTGAAGAATGTAAGGGGCCACGCTGGCAGCCCCTGAACGAGGCTGTCCCCAGGGCCCTGCGGGGTGGCCTGATGGCTGCTGCCCCAGCTCTCTTCCCTGGGTGAAATGTTTTCTGCCATTTGCAGATCTTCAAGGACTTCAATGAGATAGAAGTGGATGTCTATATCGCCAGCTGCCCGGGTGAGGAGGCTCTGCAGAGCCATCAGCCCCTGCCAGGCATGGCTCCCTTCTTTGGGACACAGCTGCTGGCCTGGGGGTCCCTCTGTGGTGACCCCATCCCCAGGGTTTCCCCGGGGCACAGGTGCTCCAGGTTGTC
>NW_009712459.1:0-282 GCF_000703405.1 Apaloderma vittatum
CCTCGGGCCCCACGGTGAGGGGTTTGGCCTCTCCTTCAGGCTGCACAAGGTGGTCAGCTCTAAGCCCAAAGGAAGACGTTTCATCCTCCGCCTTGTCCTGCACCTGCGGAGAATTGCAACAGACATGTGAGAATGGATAAGAGTGGGGAGTGAGCAGCAATCTTCTGGGTGAAAAAGCGCCACAAGACATGACCAAAAGCAGGAGGTTTATGGGAAGAGCATGAGGTGGTGACACTGAGATTAATGGGTCACCAAGATCCTAGAAAGGTTTGGATTGGAAGG
>NW_009712460.1:0-241 GCF_000703405.1 Apaloderma vittatum
TAGGAATGGCTCACCTTAACGTATGAAATCCTCCCAATAAACATGAGGGGCCTTAAACCCACATAAGCCGCTGTGTTAACTGCTTTACTGACATCAGAGACAGAACAGCCACTGATCTGAGACCTAGCTTGGTTGATCAATAAGGGATCGATAAAGGAATGATGAAACAAAGCAAAAGGTAAACCAGCACAGCTTGCAGTCAGATCCCACGGCCCTTTCTATAAGAATGAACAGTACTCGC
>NW_009712461.1:0-456 GCF_000703405.1 Apaloderma vittatum
GATTGAACAACCCTTAAAAGCAATCCTCCTTGAAAGGTTACTCACACTGTACTAACTCTCGCAAGGCTCTGTGACACAGCTGGTATATGAGTTGTTTGCGAGTGAAGGAAAGGGTAGATAAATATTTCAGTCATTAAAAGAATTTTTGAGCAAGGATCAGTCAGATTTGAGCAGGTCTGAATATCACTAGGGTTGAGGTTTAGACCCTGAGTCTATTGGATGGTTGTATATTACTAGGAGTGTAAATCCAGCCTTTTATTGTAGCTAGATACTTGATTTTCACAACCTGCTTCGTTCTTGCATGGTTGTCAGAAAGTATCTAAGTTGAGTGTTTAGTGTCAACTATACACAAAAATTTGGTAAGATAGGTAGAAAAGTGGTTGGAGGTGAGCTACTTTAAAAACAACAGAAACAACAGCTATTTCGCTTTTGAAGCTGAACATTCTCAGTTGTTTT
>NW_009712462.1:0-728 GCF_000703405.1 Apaloderma vittatum
ATGTTGATTTAAATGGACTATTGAAATGCATAGTTGTTAATTGATAAAGCTGGTGTTTGGACCTTTGGTATGATTCACCTTAGTTCTGACCAGAGAGTCAGTGAACCTGAGTCATAGCCCTGAAAGCTTGTGATGTGGCCTAACTTCTCATTGTTAAAAGCAGGACTCCTTCCTGTAGTCAACTAGGGGTTTTTTTGGTGGGTGCTGGGAGTCAGAGGTTATTTTCATTTAATTCCACTGACTATTTACCTTGTTTTATTTATAGTAATAACTTCAGAAATTCAAGTTCTGTTATTGTGAGGGTGAGTAATATCTGTAGGTTTGGCTTTGTGTTAAACACTGTTGTAAAAACACACACAATTTAACTATTTAAAAATAGTATGTAGAAATGTATTATAAACAAATCTTTGTTTTATTCAAATAAAGTACTTATCGCCATATTGATAAACATATTTTGGGACCATTCTGATGGTGGTGTGTTTTCAAACACTTGGTTAATCTATTATCTCCTGCCAATTGGTTAGGGCTTGTGTAATTGCCTAGTGCAGACTGTGCAGTACCCATGGGTGTAGTGCTGGGCTTAAATCAAGCGGGGTGTGTTTTAGGATATAAGCCCTTGTCTTAGTAAAACATTTCACTTAACACCAGTTTTCTGATGCTGCAATATGATGTAGTTTATTTACAGTAATAACTTCAAAAATTCAAGTTCTGTTATTGTGAGGGTGAGT
>NW_009712463.1:0-1231 GCF_000703405.1 Apaloderma vittatum
AATCCGGCTGAGCCAACCCAATACACTGATGCAAATTAGCATTTATTCCAAAGTAATTTTCTGGTCTGAACTAACGAGCAACGAGTGTGACAAATAACTGCTGGTGGTGATTGTGTATTTTCAGGCAATTTTTTTGAGTGCAAGATCTTGGTGGGAATAGCCAAGCACATTTCCCTTCTCACATATATATAACTTCAAGTCTCAGTGATGAAGTCCCTCTTAACTGGGTTTTTTTATCTTTGTTAATGTAATGCTGGTGGCCCTGACGCAACATGGATGTCCTTGGACTGATTTAATTGGGTGGAAACCTTTGAAATACGCCACAGGCTAATTCACTTGGAGGGTTAAAACAATGAATCCATGTAGAAAATAATATTTTTGGGAGAAAAAAGATGAATTAGTGGCAGCGCTCGAATACCACCTCTGCAGCAACCAGAACAGTTGAATTACCATAAATAAAAAAATCTGGACAACTTTGTAGATTCACAGTGCCTCAGGTTTTGTAGAACTGTTTGAATTCAGGGTGTTTATGCTGAACAGCACCTCAGCAAACCTCCTCATCAGCCCCTTGCATCCATACAAGGAAAAATCTCATTTAATTTTGCAAAGACTGAAAAAAAACCAAAATCCCATTGGAATTGATAGCAATGGGCCGGACGGAGAGAATGAGAATTGTCACTCGTTGGAGACGGGAGCGAAACCGTCATCCTTCGCTATTCTAAACACCGCCTGTGCGTCCAAGCAGGGAAATTATATACCTGGAGCAGAAATGCGAGTTGTTCCGAAGCTGCCCCGGGGCCAGCGCGCTGTGAACGGCGCATTGTCGGCGTCCTGAGTGTGGTAGGAGCCGGTAATCTTCCGAGATTACAGGTACTTCCGAGATTACAGGTGAGGGGGCAGGCTGTCATCAAAACTGAACAAAAACGCGCCTTGTCTTGAGCTCACAGCTCTTCACGGACACCACCCTGCATTCATTTCTGAGCCGTCCTAAACCAGACTCTCAAAAAATATTATTTTTTTAGGGTAATTTGAGGGCTGAAAGTTGAGTTATCGGCGCTCCTCAGGGGGAAACAAGCTACGAAATATTGTGATCTGGAGGTTTTTCGTGCTGTTTTCAGATCAGCTAGTCTGTTTAACGAATGAGATGCTAAATATGCTCCCGGGGCTCAGGAGGAAACTGGTGGAGAATTTCTTGGTCTCTCTGAAATTCCTCAGCCCCGCGTACGCTGCT
>NW_009712464.1:0-921 GCF_000703405.1 Apaloderma vittatum
GGAGAAGAGACTGATCCCCACCTCACTACAATGTTCTTTCAGGTAGCTCTAGAGAGAAATAAGGTTTCAACTCAGCCTTTTCTCCAGGCTGAACAAGGACATTTCCCTCAGCAACTCCTCCTAACAGTTGTTCTCTGGACCCTTCACCAGCTTCACTGCCCTTTGGACACGCTGCAGCACCCCAGTGTCATTCTTGTCATGAGGGCCCCAAAGCTGATCACAGGATTCGAGATGTGGCCTCACCAGTGCCGAGTACAGGGGCCCAAAAAGCTCATGCTGGCCATACTGTTCCTGATACGGGCCAGGATGCCGTTGGCCTTCTTGGCCACCTGGGCACACTGCTGGCTCATGTTCAGCCAGGTGTCCACCAACACCCCCGGGTAATTTTCTGCTGAGCAGCTTTCCAGCCACTCTTCCCCAAGCCTGCAGCGGTGCAGGGGTGGTTGGGACCCAAGTGCAGGATGCAGCATTTGGCAGTGTTGAACCTCACACAACTGGCCTCAGCCCACTGATCCAGCCTGTCCAGATCCCTCTGTAGAGGCTTCCTGCCCTCAAGCAGATCAACACTCCAGCCCAACTTTGTGCTGTCTGCAAACTTACTGTGGGTGCACTCGATCGCCTCAGCCAGATCATTGACAAAGACATTAAACAGAACTGGCCCCAGTACTGAGCCCTGGGGAACATCACTTAGAACTGGCTGCCAGCTGAAGTTAACTCCATTCGCCACTCCCGAGTTGCCTGTCCCTCCCAAAGGTCATAAAATCTCCTTTTTTACCCGAGTTCCACACAGAACGTTCTGTTCAGCCAGGCTAGCTCATCTTCTGGCACACAGGGACCTTGTGCTGCTGAGCCTTTAAGAGTTCCTTCGCCCTTGAGGACTGCGTCCCAAAGGACTCTCTCAACCAGACTCCTAAACAGGCC
>NW_009712465.1:0-482 GCF_000703405.1 Apaloderma vittatum
GGTGTGTCCTACCCGGTTTATCCCTGCCCGATGTATCCCTCCCGGTTCACCCCTGCCGAGTTCTTCCTTCCCGTTACACCCCTCCGGGGGAATCCCTTCCAAGCGTGTCCTGCCCGTCCCTGCCCGGTGCAGCCCCGCTCAGTGGGTTCTGTCTGGTGCATCCCTGCCCGGTGTGTCCTGCCTGGTTCATTCCTTTCCGATGTATTCCTGTCCAATTCATTCCTCCCGGTTCATCCCTGCCCCGTGCATCCCTGCCGGGATCATCCCTCCTGTTACACCCTTCCCGGTGCATCCCTTCCCAGAGTGTCCTGCCCTGCTCAGTGGGTCCTGCCCGGTGTATCCGTGCCCGGCACCCCGGCACTGCACATCCCACCCGGTGGCTGTCTGCCCGGGTTCATCCCTTCCCGGTTCATCCCTGCTCGGTGTATCCCTGCTGAGTTCATCCCTCCCGGTACATCCCTGCCCGGTTCACACCTCCCGGT
>NW_009712465.1:545-778 GCF_000703405.1 Apaloderma vittatum
TTCGCCTCCTCCTCCTCCTCTCCTCCTCCAGTACCCTACAAATTCTTCTCGGACCCTTCGGGGATCAACGAGAAGCGGAAGCAGCGGCGGATCCGGACGACGTTCACCAGCTCGCAGCTAAAGGAGCTGGAGAGGGTCTTCGCCGAGACCCATTACCCCGACATCTACACCCGCGAGGAGCTCGCCCTCAAGATCGACCTCACTGAAGCCCGGGTGCAGGTGAGCCGCTGAGG
>NW_009712466.1:0-226 GCF_000703405.1 Apaloderma vittatum
CCCAGGACTCGGTGTTTTGTATTTGCTTTTTTTAATCAGCATGAGCCCACATGCCCAGTTTCTAGGCTTTCAGGTGGAAAATCTTCAGAGGCACAAACAGAGCTGGCAAGCTCCGGATGGGTTTTTACAAGGCAGCTTTTTCCTTTCCTCCATCCGCACCCCGAAACACCCACAGGCAGTGCAGCTCTGTGCTCATGGCTGTACCGTGGAAATCTGCTCCTTACCT
>NW_009712466.1:368-1676 GCF_000703405.1 Apaloderma vittatum
GGGCTTGGGGTGGCTGCATGTCACCCTGCCACTAGCCAAGCTCTGTAATGTTCCTGACAGGCACTGGCTGCCAGAACCCAGATTTCCCCTCGTGTTTCCACAGCGACACTCGATGACTGAATTTCCTTCCCTGCCCTGCAAGCGCAGGAGCTCAGCCCCCGGGGTGTCATCCCAGCACTTACAGAACCCACCCACTGCTTCCCCCCAGGACCCTTGAACCCCACCCACCCAGACAGCACTGGGGGGGGCAGGGGCCCCATACCCTGTAAATGTTGAGCCACCGGCCCCAAACATGATGCAGGGGATGTGTGATGCTGCGTTAGATAAAAATGTTGCAGCTGATGGTGCTTTCAGAAGGTCCCCAGCCTAAAGAGACACCAGCACAGGGGGAATTTGTCTAATTATCGCCAAATAGTCATTGGTGCCTGATAGGGGTGATGTCAAAGGGTACATCCAGCAATGTATTTCATAAAAGGGCTGATAAAAGGAGGATGCTCTGTGAGGCACCCCTGCTGGGAGAAAGCAACATTTCTCTTTTTAAAGTACATTCTGAAGCTGACTCCACAAAAGTGGTGTTGGCACTTTGTCACCCTACAAATCCCAACCTCTCGGGCTGCCACAGAACGATGACAGGAGATGCAAAGAAAAAAATCTGGAAGTGGAGCTACAGGAGATGAAATGGCCCGACTGTAGCCTTTTATTTTTTTTTTCGCAAGAGCTGAAATTCATGACACGGTACCGCAGAGCAGCAGGAGGGCTGCCAGCACCAGGGAGCATCCTGGGGAAAAGGCCAGCGTGGGTGCAAAGCTGCCTGGGGACACGCTGGGATGGGAACTGGAGGACCTTTCCCCCACCCTGGGGACCTCTCCCACAGCGAGATGAAGGAGGAACGGAGACATCAAATGTCTTCAGATGGAGGGGGGTCATTTAAAAGTGTGGCTGGGGGTACAAGCCTGCTAAACAGCCTACAGGGAGGGGAGAGCCCCCTCCTGCTTCCCCTGGGCTGGCTCACTCTGCAAACTCACACAAAGAAAAAACATTCCACATTTATTTTTAGGAAAATTTTAGGGTTTTATAAGGCAAGGATGAAATCTTGAGGCTATACTTAGCAGACAATGAAGCCTCTACCTCTCGGAAGTCACTTGCACCCTTGTTCTCTTCCACCTCGAAAATGCCCCCGAGTCAGCAGTGATGAGCATTTAGGCACCAAGACCGGCATCCACCTCGCTGAGGACGAGGGCAATGAGGTCAAAGCGAAATGGCTGGTAACATGTAATTTTTGGAGCCTGTAAAAAAAGGGAGGGGGGG
>NW_009712466.1:1692-2522 GCF_000703405.1 Apaloderma vittatum
AGGGGAGCAGCGGGGATGCCCCACATCCCCATCCCTCTCCCAGGGTGTTTGGAGGAGGGATGGATGGCAAAGGCAGGTTCCAGGGATGCCCTGGGCTCCTGGAGGGGGATGTGGGCAGTAGCCCCAGCGGTCCCAGAGTCAGCGTGGCACGTGGTGGCATCCAGACCTGCAGGGCAGCACCGACTGCGGGGAGAAACTGCTCAGGAAGCTTTACTGATGCCACTTCCCAATGGCTCTTCATGATCTTCATCTTCTGCAGCAAAACCAGGTGCTAACAACAGTAAAACCATCACATCAGACCAAGCAGACAGCCCTTATCTTCCTTCTCTGCCACTGGTGTCTCAGCAATTAGGAGCAGCCTGGGTGCAAGAGGATTGGTACGCTGGAGATGAAGAGATGCTCAGGTGACCGGGAAGGTGAGAAGGAAAGGCTGTGGCTATTAGCACCTTACACAACAGCTTTCCTTGGCTGGAAGCAGGGAGTGCCAGGATCAGCAAAGCTGACAAAATCAGGAAGGAAAGAGCTGGCTGATTACACTCCAAGGAGTTTAATTAGAGCCGGTGCATGAGGGATGGAGAAGGGGAAGGCTGCAGCACAAACCCTCTATCAGAAACTGGAGAATCCACACACTGCACCCAAAACCATGAAGAAAATGAAGAGTCTCCTCTGCCTATGTGTTTGCAGAGCCTTGGGAAATCCTCACTGGGTGCCCCAAGAGGTGGTAGAAGATCTACCAGCATCCCAGCACTGGGCCAGAGGCTGGATGCAGCCCCAGCAGCATCTTAGAACTATAGAATCATAGAATCACAGAACAATTCAGGTTGGAAAAG
>NW_009712466.1:2550-2890 GCF_000703405.1 Apaloderma vittatum
CTCTCCACTACAAGTTCATCCCTAAACCATATCTCCCAACACCAGATCTAAGTGACACTTGAACCCATCCAGGGATGGCGACTCAACCGCCTCCCTAGGCAGTCTGTGCCAGGGTTCGACCTCTCTTTCCGTGAAGAATTTCCTCCTAATTCAGTAAAGAATTTCTTCCTAATCCTGCTCAGAGTCATGTCTTTAACACAGTGGAGCTTCCTCCTTTGGGGAAATCCATCCAGGTGCTGCTCCCAAATACCCATCCCACTCTCTGCAAAAGCAGCCCGCTCCAAGCAGAGGAGAAGGGAGAAAGGGGCATTACAGGGGCGGGCAGAGGGCGGCCACACTC
>NW_009712466.1:2959-3258 GCF_000703405.1 Apaloderma vittatum
AGTGTCCTCCAACAGCTCCCACATGTTGAAGATCCTCCTGTTGCCCCGAGCACCTCATGGCCAGAGCGGTTAAAATTCATCACTCATTTAAGCCCAGGAGCATTTTCAAGAGCCCAAATAATGCAAACAACTTGTCACTTTATTATAATCATTTCCAGCCGTACCGCCAAAGGCACATAACAGACTTCATTGGTACAAAAAAAAAAAAATCATTTTGCTGCAGGGTTGGGGTGGTTTTTTTGGTGGGGTTTTTTTTTTTTTTGGTATAGTTTTCCTTGGGTTTTTCTTTTGCAACACAG
>NW_009712466.1:3284-3779 GCF_000703405.1 Apaloderma vittatum
GATCCTTTCACAGAAAGGACTATTTCGTTCGTGCAGACAGATAGCTCATTATTGCAGGGGCAGCGGCACGAAGGGCAAGTGGGCACGGCCACCCCGGCCACCTGCAGAATAAATGGCACCTCTGTGTGTGTGTGTGTTTGTGTGTGTGTCCTGGCTCCCCCAGCTCCGCTCTCCTTGCTCCATCGCAGCCCCCCAGCTGGCATTGCTCCAACCTCAGCTGGGATGCTTCGGTTCTGGTCGGGCTGCAGGGTAACGGGGTAAAATTTACCCAATTTATCCTTTTTGCTCCTTCTGATGATGTGTTTCTGCAGAGTAGTGGGGTGAAGGGGCTTGCTGGTGGAAGGGGGGGCCAGCAGGACCCCCCCCCTCAAGCTGGGTGCTGCAGCCCTGCTGCCTTGCAGGAACTGGCAGAGGAGAAAAAAAGAAGCTGGGGCTAAATTTTGGGGATTTTCCTGCTTGTTCCAGCACTGGGGCACACAGCAAATCCCCCAGCAC
>NW_009712466.1:3879-5276 GCF_000703405.1 Apaloderma vittatum
CCGCCGCCACCCCTCCAGCTTTTGGGGAGATAAAGAGAGGCTTTGGGGCCCACCAGCCTCCTGCTTGCCCTGACAGCCTTTGCCTACCTACATTAGTTTCCCATAATATCCTTTTCTTTTGGTACCAGTTCCCTCTGCTCGGCTCCTTCCCTCAACGTTTCTTATAAAAATAAGATTGTGCTTATTTATAAAATAATAATAATAATAATAATTTTTTTTAAGAAAAGTTTCCAGTTAAAAAAAGGTGGTATATCAAAATATGGCAAAACTTTAGCTGTCAATCGCTAAACTCTAATTCAAACTATCGACTAAAAAGGCATTGTGCTGTGGATATTAGCTGCTGTAATGCTTTACCCTCCGATACTAACAGTAAATAATACACCTGGGCAAGCTGGCTTCCCTAGGGCACACTCAGAAGCCAGCCTTGGATTTTTCTAGCACATCATCATCCTGCTTTAGCAGAACTATTCAACTTGTAAGAGACTTAAAGACGGATGAAAAGCCTTGGTAAAATACAACGGAGACTGCACCGGGAAGAGCCACACTTACAACGCGGTTGCATACATATTCTTCTGGAGAGGAAAGTCCATTTTCTCACCTCAGTGCTTAGAAAAAAAAATTTAAATGATTGTTTACAGGGTTCATTAAAGAAGAGAGGCGGATCCTTTGTATAAAAGGTATTTTAGAGCAGAAGTAAAATGCAAATGGGTCTATAAGATCCAGACATATATAAACATACATACCTCGATATATTTATATATGCAATCTCTATATATTCAAAGTTTGGGATGCATTATTGCAATATCCTTACAGATGGCCTATTCCTTTCCATTCCCTTTTGCTTTGGGGTGTTGGGGTGTTTTTTGGTTTCGATTTGTGGGGTTTTTTTCCTCCTCAAAAAAAAAAAAAAAAGAAAAAAAAAAGAAGAGCTGCAAGAGCTCCCATTCACCTCACTGGGACTGCTCCGGCCTGACCTGCAACACATGGTTTTTGGAAGAACTGGGTGGATGCTCTGCCCCAGAAGCTGCTGGCTGTGCTGTCCTCCACTGTACATCACCGGAGATCCCAGGCCGCTTATTGCTTAATTCTCCCTCCCCATACTGGCCTTTAGGGTATTTACATTTCTTTGGCTTGACTTGAACATGACAGTCTGGCACTTTTTTTTTTTTCCCTCCGGCGCCGGTTGCTACCGAGGCACCGCCAAGGATGGGGGGCGAGGGGGGGCAAGAGGCGCGGGCCGACGAGAAACCACGAGCTTGGCTTCTGCTGGCTCAAACAGGTTGTTGAGCTTCTCCCCGTTGGAATAAGACGACTTATCTTTGGCACAAGGAGGAGAAAAGATGCCGAGGGGACCGCCGGCGGGACTCCGCGACACCCCAGGAGGTCTCCATCCCCCC
>NW_009712466.1:5377-7578 GCF_000703405.1 Apaloderma vittatum
AGGGCAGGGGGCCCCGGCTTCCCCCTTTTCCTGAGGGTGGGCAGCGGGTCCCCGCGGCACTCAGACGACAAACTCGGGGACTTCGTCGTGGGTGAGGTCCAACGAGAAGTATTTGCTTGTTCTTTTGACGGGGAAGGTCTCCTGGATGTTGATGCACTGCTGGGCCAAGCAGCCGTTGCAGTAGAGCCCTTCCTCCTCCAGCCCGTGGGCGCAGCCGAAGGTGTAGCTCTGCGCCGTGTCCTGGCAGAGGTTGGCCAGCTGCAAGAAGTCCTTCTGGTAGAGCCGAATGTCATCCAGGCTCAGGCTGTGCCGGTCCGTCGATGTCTTCGGTTTCCTGCACGTCGTCTGGGTAAAGCAAAGAGGATCAGGACCCGTCAAAAGAGCCAAGGTGGGGGTCGGGGAAACTCAAACCCTCCGGAGTCAGCAGGGCTTTGGGTTTCACCAAAGCTCCACCAGCACCACGTACCTGGGGTAAGGAGTCGGTGCTCTGCCCCCGCAGCTTCACCACGGTCTCCGAGGAGCTGGAGGTGGAGGAGCTGATCTCTTTCACGATAAGCCCTGCGCGGGGGGAGAGAGGAAGAAGAGGGTGCGAAGGTCATCTGGAGGCTTCTCGGCTCACTTGGGACCCATGCCCATTGCCCTAGGGGGCTTGCCCTGGCTTTGGGGTGAAGGCACCCTCGGCTCGATGGGCTGCCTTCACCTCAACAACTCCACTTGCAACCAGCTTGATCATAGAATCATAGAATCATAGAATAATTCAGGTTGGAAAAGACCCTTGGGATCATCAAGTCCAACCATTAACCCTACTCTACAAGGTCACCCCTAAACCATATCACCCAACACCACATCTAAGCGACCACAGAATGGTTTGGGATTGGAAGCGACCTTCGAGTTCATCTTCTTCCAACTACCCTGACATGTGTACGGACACCTTCCCACTAGACCAGGTTGTTCAAACCTACAGCTATATCATCCCAAATGTGCACCAAAACAGCATCCAAAGCCAGCCCCAGGGAGCCTGGCACCCTGCAGACTTCCCAGGAGCACCCAGCACAGAGCTGGAAATGCAGATGACTGGGCACAGGCACAGCTCTGGAGAACCCCGACTACTCACCAGTGTGATAACAACACCCGTGCTCATGGGAACGAGTGAGGGGTTGTCATGGAAACAAGAGCAGGGCCCAGCAATTGAGAACATCACTAAAATGATGCCCATTACCCACAGGCAGCTCCTGCCATCATCCGCTGGTATCTCCAAGTAGCCCAGTGTGCCTGGGCACACCCCCTCGTGCCACGGGGTGGCCGCATGGACCATCAGTCCTGCTCCAAATAACACCTGTCCTGGGCAACCCCTTCTTTTTCCAGTTTCACCAAATTTACGCCATTTCTCCTTTGACCCACTGGATGAATAGCTTCTTCTGGAGTCCCAACTGGATGTCTCAGTCTAGTTTTGGAGGTTGGACTAGATGATCTTTCGAGGTCCCTTCCAACCCCTAACATTCTATGATTCTATGATTCTTAATTAATTTAGCCTTTTACTAAAGGTTAATTATAGAATCATAGAATATGAGGTTGGACAGAACCTCAAGGATCATCTATTTCTTGACCTTAAAGGGTTGGACTACAGCTTAAATGAAATGGCTCAGCTTAATTAAGCAATTAGTGCTCTAATACAATTAGTAACTGATTTCTAATTTTTTTTTTCTCTACGGGACACTAAAGATGTGACTTGCCTCAGGGAAGTGGAAACAGAAATCACCCTCCGCCTTACCCGAGTGCCCGTTGAACTTGCGTGACAGCAGCATGTCCTCCGTGATGTAGACGCACATGTCGGGGCTCACCTCCATCTCGCCGGCTTGCTCCAGCTCCCGGGGGTCATCCACTAGCATCTCGATTTCTGCAGGCAGGGAGGAGGAGGTGGGGACGGGTCCTTGACGTGCACCATCAGAGCACCCTCCAACCCGAACTACCTCTTGAGACCCGCTCGGCTGGCTCACCATCATCCTGGGAGTCCTCCTCCAGCCGGTCCTTCCCACCGCTCTCCACCCCGGAGCGGTGCGAGCTGCCGTGGCTCGTCATGGAGCTGCAGGTCTTCAGCTTGCGATGGGCACCGGCGCCCGAGAAACCATCCTCGGTCCCCATCTCCCTGGGTTTGGGGTCGGTCTCGATGCCTGAGGTGTGGGAGCTGCTGTGGCTGGGGG
>NW_009712466.1:7597-12196 GCF_000703405.1 Apaloderma vittatum
GCCGTTGGGCCGGGTGCCTGCCGGCGTTGCTGCCGCTGGCCCGCGACCGCTTCTCCAGCTGCTCCATGTCCAGGTCGAGGGTGTCGCTGATGTAGGACTCGCGGTACTGCTTCTTCTCTGTGAGGCCAGCGGCACGCTGTCAGCACAGGGCAGCCTGCACCCCGACCCCTTGGAGTGACCCGGACCCCCCCAAGCCGGGTACCCAGGGGTATTGGCACCCAAGCCCAGCGGGGTGGCACAACAGGAGCCAGCCCTGTCCTGGGGGTGTCTGAGGATGGTGAGTTGGGGAGCCTCAAATGCGCTGTGTTCTGTGCTGTGCCACCATCCAAAGGAGGGGGAGGAAGAGGAGGAGCAGGAAGAGGAGGAGCAGGAAGAGGAGGAGCCGGAAGAAAGGAGAAAGGAAAAGGGAGAAAGGAAAAGGAGAGAAAGAAAGGAGAGAAAGAAAGGAGAGAAAGAAAGGAGAGAAAGAAAAGAAAAAGGAGACAAAGGAAGGAGAAAGGAAGGAGAAAGGAAGGAGAAAGGAGAAAAAGGAAGAGGAGAAAAAAGGGGAGAAAAAAGAAAAGGAAGAGAAGGGGAAAGAGGAAGATGAGGAGGAAGATCTTATGCTTGCACAAGAACTTTCTGAGCTTGGAGCTGGGTGCGGGGCACTGGAAAGCGCTGCCTGGAGGCACTGGGAGGAACTGGGCCATCAGGGACCTCGGTGGGGCTTGTGCCCATCCCTAAGCAACCAGCGGGGGCCTGTGGCCACCCAGTCCAGCCAGGACAGGGTCTGCTTCCCAGGGCGGGGACCACCTACCCTCGTTCTCCTCCAGCTTTCGGACCTGGCGCAGGACAGGCTGCAGGTTCATGTAGAGCCGGTGGCTGCTGCTGAGGAGCTGCAGGAGGAGCGGGCAGCCCGTGTAGTAGATGAGCTTCCTGGCTGAGGGCAGCCCGTCCGGCAGGATCTCAAACTTCTTGCCCTGCACGAGAGAGGGAGGACATCAGCCCCAGAGATGAAAAGACTAATTCTTGCCCAGTCCTGCTGCGGCCCAACTATTAACCACCCCGGCTTGCAGTCACCTTGCTCGAGGGCTCTGCAACACTGCACACCCGAATCAGAGACCAGGAGCGAGATGAGCAGAGGATCAGTGAGTCTAACCATTACCCAGCAGTGCCATGTCCCCCACTGACCCATGTTCCTGAGCACCTCATCTGCACATCTTCTAAATACCTTCAGGGATGGGGACTCCACCACTGCCCTGGGCAGCCTGTGCCAGGGCTTGGCAACCCTTTCAACCCTTTCAGCAAAGAAATTCTTCCTAACATCCAATCTAAACTTCCCTTGGTGCAACTTGAGGCCGTTTGCTCTTGTCTTATTGCTTCTAATTTGGGAGAAGAGACCAACCCCACCTGGCTACAACCTGTCAGGGGGTTGCAGAGAGCGATGAGGTCTCCCCTCAGGCTCCTCTCTCCAGGCTGAACAGCCCCAGGTCCCTCAGCCGCTCCCCATCAGACTTGTTCTCCAGAGCCTTCCCCAGCTCCACTGCCCTTCTCTGGACACGCTCCAGCCCCTCAGTGTCCTTCTTGTCATGAGGGGCCCAAAACTGACAGGGCTCAGAGTCCAGCCTCACCAGTGCCGAGCACAGGGAACAATCCCTGCCCTGCTCCCACTGCCCACACCATGGCTGATCCCGGCCAGGATGTCGTTGGTTTTCTTGCCCCCCTGGGCACACCACTGGCTCAGCTTCAGCTGCTGTCAACCCACACCCCCAGGTCACTTTCTGCTGGGCAGCTTTCCAGCCATTCCACCCCCAGGCTGTAGCTTGTTGTGACCCGGCGCAGGGCTGACGTGACGCCATGGTGGCACTCACCACAAACACCAGTTTCCCCACGTTCGTCCAGGGGAAGTCGTAGAGCAGCTGCTTTTCCTCGTCCAAGTTCTGCAAGAAGAAGGGGACAGGTCCCAACGAGGATGCCAACGGTGGGCAGGGAGCCCAGCCCGAGCCCGAGCCCAGTTGCCTACCTGGAAGATCTGGATGCCCCGTGTCGTCAGCCCCAGCGTCAGGGAGGCCTCCACCTCCCTTTTGTCCTAATGGGGAATAAATAAATAAATATGCTTTTAAATACACTATTTGCAGCATGAAGTGGATCCATCTGTCCCCCCAGCCCAGGTCACCCCATCCCGTGCAGCAGCACAGACGCCACATCAACCATAGAATCGTTTAGGTTGGAAAAGACCCTTAAGATCATCAAGTTCAACCATTTAATTAATGATGCACACACCGCCCAGTCACATCCCTCTATGCCCTCCCCAGTCTAACCCCACCAAGCTCCTGCTCCCACCCCTCACTGCCCAGAAACACCCCAGCCTCAGGGTCTGGAAAAGCAGTTTAACCTCAGAAAACTTGGAAGGACCTTCCAACTTCTACACTTAAGCCCAATCTGCTCCTACACCAGCACCCTGTGCTCTCCTGAAGAGCTTTTCCTCTTTAACTTAAGGATCCCTGCCATCCAAAGGGACCTGGACAGGCTTGAGAGGTGGCCCTGTGTGAACCTCTTGAGGTTCAACAAGACCAAGTGCAAGGTCCTGCATTTGGGTCTGGCAATCCCAAGCACAAGCCGAGTGGAGAATGGATTAAGAGCAGCTCTGTGGAGAAGGATGTGGGGGTGCTGGTGGATGAGAAGCTCAACATGACCCAGTGATGCAAAAAATAACATCCCAGAAAACTTGTGGCTACCTCCTCCCACCTTGGCAAACCTCTTGCTTCTCCATAATTGGTTGAAAATGGCATCACCCTGGCTCTGGGAGTGAAGCGCTGTCCTCCAGCCCGCTCTGCTCCGACCAATTCAAACCCTCTTCTTCCCCAAAAGACCTCAGAAATTGCTCAGCTCTTGCTCCTTTCAAGAGAAAGCAGCCCCAAACCCAAAGCCCAGCCTGGGCTGGTGGCCAGGGCTCTCACCTTGTACAACCTGTAGTAGTGCACAGCTACGTCATCCAGGCGGACGGCCTCCTTGATGTACTTGAGATGGGCTTCGGAGGCTGTCAGGGCGAACTGATCCTTGTGCATGTTCGGGATGTGCTTCAGGATGTAGTCCTTGCCCCTCTTCGCAACCACCTGTAGGGGAGAGAAGCTTGTCCAAGGGAGCTGCTCTGCGCTTGCTCAGGCACGGACGCCAGCCCTGGTGGCTCCCGGGCTGCAGTGATTTCCCGGGAAAAGGGAAATCAGAGGAATATGCTCTATCACAGAGAGCTGCAGGCAAAAATAAAATAGATATGGCAGCTGGTACATATGGGGCAAACCCCCCAAAGTGGGCAATGGTGCCCATAACTTTTATTAATCATCTCTTTCCCAGCATCCACTTGCAGCCTCAGCTGCAGAGGATCCACGGGGCGGGTTCAGCTGGTCAGGGCCTATGGGCACACATGTCTGTGCAACCCCTCTAATTACCTGTCTGGTAAGAAACAGACTTGGGTTTGGGTGCCCCGCAGAAGCGGGTGCCACTAGACCCTTGCTGTGGGGAGCGGAGGTCTCTGCCAACAGGGTGTTCCTCACAAAGGGGTGTCCCTGACAAAGTGGGGGTCCCAGCTAGGAGCTGCCTGTGCCATACAGGACCACTTCCCACTCCGCTCTGGCGCAAAGTCATCGGGAGGCATCACCCTGGTGCCCAGCTCTGCCTGGTGACCTGGGGCTGGGGGACCCCCCCTCAGTTCCCCTCTAAGACTATCCCAAGAGCTGCCTACAGCTGTGGCCACTGCCAGCGGCAGGACCTCAGCTCCCAAAGGGCTGCACACGATGACGATGGGGCGATGCATGTGGCACGCAGGGAAGCCCCCCGTGAAGCATCCAGGGAAACCCCCACCAGTGGCATGAGCTGCCCCAGACACCATATCGACCCCAACCCTCCCTCCCCGCAGTTATTTGCAGCCCCGCAGTTGTCAGAGGTTATTAATAACCAGGAATAAGCCCCAGATAGGGAGGCAGCAGGAACGCCGAGCGGCGTCAGCAGCCTCGCAGGGCTTCAAGGGAGCTGAGAGCCGGGTGTGGGACGACTACATCGCGACGCGCTTACCCAGGCGGGGAAATAGGCTTCGGGCTCGAAGTATTTCCCATAGTGCTTGTTGCGTTTGAAGTCACCCAGGTCGGCTTGGAGAGCAAAGGCAGTGAGGAGGAAGTAAGCCTCCTCGCGCAGCACACACTGTGAGTGCAGGACTTGCTTCCGTAGTGGAAGTACGGGCCTGTCCGCTCCCTGCAAGGGACAAGAGGAGAGAGGGGAGGAGAGAGGAGCCAGTGGGACACCCACCCACAACTGAGACCAGGGGATGAGAGACAAAGCAACTTGTCTAACCCCCTTTTTCCTCCTGGTTCCTTAAAGCCAGGGCTCCCATTGGGTGGTGCAAAACCCTAAGTGCTTCGCTGTGCTGAAATTTCCAGGTCTCCCACAGCCAGAATTATTCCCCGCTGAAAGCATCCCCGCGTGGCAGCTGCGCAACCGCGTCCCCACACACCCGAGACCCTGAAAATCATTTCTTTTCCCCTGAAACAGCTCCTGCCCAGTCACAGGTGAATTAAAATCAGACCATGCCATGGGTTGAGCTGTGCCAAACCCCTTAACAAGATG
>NW_009712466.1:12355-15950 GCF_000703405.1 Apaloderma vittatum
CCCCGGCACCGCGCTGCACCCCCTGTGAGCTCACAGCCCCCCCCAGCATCTCACGGCACTGCCCAGCATCCCACGGCACCCCCTGGTATCCCACGGCACCCTCTGGCATCTGATGGCACCCCCCAGCATCTAATGGCACCCTGTGGCATCCCACGGCACCCCCCAGCATCCCACAACACCCTGCTCACTCCAGGTGGGAGCCCGCCACGGTGGGTCGAGGTGGGGGGGCACCCTACCTGATCAGCCTGCCGTTCTCCACGTAGTACTGCACTCGGAAGTGGATGATCATCGGGGGGCCAAACTGGTCGATCCCCTGGAATGGAGGAGATATTCAGGGCTCCTGCAGAGACCTCGGCATCGCCCACCAACCCCTCGCCTCAGCCCACCCGGGGCAAGGTCTGTCTTGACCACCCCCTTGCCCCCCTCCCAGGGTCAAATCTCCAGGGAGGAGATCACTCTACCACCGATGGCATTTTGTTTCCTGGATGGAGCTCAACAGCCATTTTTGTCCCCCCAGTAAGCTGAAACACGAAGGGGATTTCGATTTAAGGAAGCAGGCGGTTGGGTTCGAGATCCCCAGGGGGCTTGCAGCACCCCCACCGCCACTGTCCCTCTCCCACCTATCCCCAAACAGTCCCCATCTCAGGTGCCAGCTCAGCACCAGCACTGGAGCTGGTGTGCTAACCCCTTCAGCATGTTGCACTGAAATAATAACATCGTGCTTTTGTGGGGGGAAAAAAAGCCCCAGATGCTTGATTTTAGAAGCTGGAAGAAATGGACACCTTAAAAATTCTGCTGAAGGAAAGGAAAGAGGAAAAATGATCACAGCTCCAGGGTGGGGAGCGCAGAGGGGGACACACGGTGGCACTCTGGGTGTCAGCTATCGAGCATCACCCAGGTTTTATTCCTTTTGCACGCCCAGCAACCTCCCAACAAGCTCCGCGCCGGCGAACAGCCAAGTGCCCCCCACCCCGCCTCGCCCCTCAGCTGCGTTCCCATGTCCTGGAAGTGACCTGCGATGGGGACAGAGGTGGCCTTACTGCCGTCAGCTCTCCATGCAAGACCTCACCGCTGACCTTGCTGGCCTCCTTCTTCCACTCCTTGGGGCAGTACTTGTAGAGTTTCTGGGCCAGGTCCATGTACACGTGCTCATTGTCTGGGTGGGACAGAGGTGGCATCAGCATCGCCCTCGGTGTCCCCTGCATCCCGTCGAGCCCTTCCCTGGTGCCTCCCAACCCATCAGCGGGGTCCAGAACCTCCTCACCACTTAGCGTGTGGCCACTAAAGGGCTGGGTAAATTCGCACCCACTCCCCTCGGACCCAGTGGCGTTGCCGTGACATAAGCCCTGACTTACTCTGGATGACGCTGAGCCCAAAGAGGTGACAGTCCTTCAGCCTCAGGAGGTCACACACCTGCACCAGTAACTCGTGGCACAAAATCTTCACCTGCGAAAAACAAAACAATAAACAACCTGTTTGTACAAAAAAAAATAAAAATAGAGTGCCATCCTGGGGTGCAGGACTGGAGCTCTCCTGGTGCAGCTGGAGAGCAGTGGGTGATGGTGGAAACCAACCTTGTGCCAGGGAGATGGCTCTGGGGGCAAAAAACAGAATATTGGATGGCGGTGAATAAAAATAAATAAATAAAAAGTGGGGGAATTTCACATTCAGTACTACAGCCAAATCAGAGCCAAGCCCCCTCCTGTTTATTGCCTGAGGTATGGGGTGGGGGCTGAATTGTCATCCACAAGGGACGCGTGAAGTGAGGACTGAAGAATGGGGTGGCACGCAGCAGGTCACCTATCAAAAATCACAGCGCTGCCAGCAGCACCTTGGGTCAAAAAGAAGCAGGAGACCGTAAAAACCTGAAGCAACCTTCAGGGGGAATAGCTCATGTGCATTTCTTTGGCAGGGCGAGAGCGGGCATGCTCGAAATTAAAACCAGAAGCTAAACCAGAGCTTGCAAAAGCAGCCGGCTGCAAGCCCCCTGCCCCGGGGTATAACGAAAACATCGGTGCTCAGGGGGTTCTCCCCGGTCCCCACGCTGCCTTACGTTGATGATGATGTTGAGGGAGTCGTCGTTGGGGAGGAAGATGCAAACGCTGCGGCGGTCCTGCATGACTCTGTTGTTGTGGAAGGTCAGTTTGTTCATCGTGCTAAAAAAATGGGCCCCTCACCGGCGGGCCGGGGCGGCCTCGGTCCCTGCAGGTGCCATCCCTGCAGGCGAGAGGGGGGCTGAGCCCTGTGCAAAGCACCCACACCTCAATGCTGGCATCCTTCCCAACCATCGCCGCATCATTTTCCCCTTCCAGGAGCGGGGTGTCCCCCCAAAAGCCCACCCCGCATCCCAACACCGGCGCCGCTGTTAGGGCAGAGCAGGATCACAGCCCAGCCCAAAAAACCTGACCCATCAAGTTTTAGTCTCCTGCCTTGGGTTCAGAAAAATCTCAGGAAAGGCTTTCCTGGTATAATTAGGAAAAAAAAAATAATTAAAGAAAAGTATCTGCTGGGAACAAACTCGGAGAGGACCAGCGCAGCAGATTTTGGTGCCAGAAGCCAAAAAGCGAGGGGCTGGTGCTGGGTCCCATGGCAGGACCCCCCCCATCCCTTCCAGCATCATTTCCCCCAGCTCCAGCTCTTTACAGGGGTTAAATAAAAGAACCGAAGCACTGAATAGTGATTTGCACATGGGAATCGCAGTGGAAAGGGCAAATTCATTGTAGCACTAACCCCAGGCAATTCTTATTTTTAAGGGTAAATATTCCTTAAGCATTTTTACCCCACAGACGCATGGCCCCAGGAGCAAGGAATCTTTAAACTCCAAACCAGTTCACCCTTTTTCTAACCCACAGATTTACGCTGGCACTGAGGACAGGATAGTGTCTCCCCCTTCACCAAATATTTGCTTTGGTCTACACGAAAATGCCTTTGGCTTCCAAAACACTTTAACTTGCATATTTGTACAGCAAGAGGAGGGGAAAAAAAAAAAAAGTGCCCTGAGGTGACTTTGTGCTCGGTAGTTACTGGGGTTTTGAAGAAGTTGGGAAATCCGGACGTGACTCTCTCCGCCACGCCGGGTTTGCACCACGCACGGCGTCCGCGTGTCGCATCCACCCATCCCGACTGGGAGCGAACGGGGCAGCGGCCAGCTCGGTTTCAAGGCTCATTAAAAAAAATCCACCGTGGTGCATAAAAACGGGGCTGGAGGTATTTGGCAAACGTTCCCCCTCGACGTCTTCTTGCGTGCTGACACGGGCGTGAAGCGACTTGCAGGGGCCGTGGCAGGGAAGGTGCCGCAACCCCAGCAAAGCAACCACGCCCCAGGGCACCCTCCAGCACCCCACTCCCACCCAAATCTCTCACTGCAAGCCCAGCGGGTGCTCCAGAGCATCTTCCCACCACAGGCTCCTCCGCCACAGCCTCTGCGCCAAGCAGCGGAATCCCTGAGCAAAACATCTTGGAAATTAAGCCCCAGTGTCACAGCCACCTCGCTGCCTCCAAAACACCTCTAAAAATCCACCCCAGGCCCCACCGTGCAGCTTGTCCCCCTCCTGGGAAAGCTTATCCCCGCTGCACCACGCCGTTCTTGAATGCC
>NW_009712466.1:15963-20808 GCF_000703405.1 Apaloderma vittatum
GCGCTGGTCAATATATTTACAGCTCTGCCTGCAGCCTGGGTTGGTCCCTGAGCATCGAGGATGAAAACACACCAGCTGGTGTCAGTGAAGCACGGGCATCGCGTGGGTCGGAGCCAAAAGAAACCATCACCCCCAGCAAGAGCAGCTCTGCAGGTCCCTACCTCTAAGAGAAAGCAAAAAACCCCACCCCATATATTTGTGTATTTGTATAGAAAATGATCCAGTTCTTGTTGCTGACTGTTAACACCCCATCAGACAACTCCAAGAGTTTGCCGCCGGGCTCTGTCAGTCCCCATCGAGCTGGAGCTGTGGCAGATTTAGCAAGCGGGCACAAAAAGCCCTTTCCAGGGCGATGTGCCTCCGAGCAGCCTCGGCCAGACGCCGGCAAATTCTTTCCGAGCATCTGCTGTTCATTCCTACCATGTCGGCTTTGATTCCCCGGGACCCCGCCGACGCTGCCTTCACCCGGTCGCTTCTGCTCCGGCGCAAGCGCCAACACAAGGCACAAACATGCCCGGCTCTGAGCTGGAAAAAGCCTGGATTGCAGAAAAAAACTCCAAAACTGCCCTGGAATGCCATGCTGGGAGAGGAGGGTGACACAGGTCACCTCAAAACCCAAGTGGGAACCTCCACCCTGGTCAGTTTTGCGAAAGGTTTTCCATCTGGAAAGCAAAGCCAGCTGGAAAAAAATAATGCGAATGAGGACTTGGGCATGGATCAGCATTGGCAGTGCCGGGAGATCCGGGTCTTCGAGCCATGTTCTCCTTGCAACAGAGAAAAGAGCCTTAAAACTCCACCAGGACACACTGCAAACACCTTCTGTGCCTTGTAACTCTGGGGCTATGTGGAGAAAATTCCTCGATCCGCCGTGGTTTTCAGCCCGAGCTGGTGGACTACAGTCTCCCTCTCTCGTCCCAACGCCATGGGATAAAGCCCGTCGCAAATCTCTGCTGTAAAGAAAACATCACGCAATAAACCTGCCGGCCGGCGCGGCTTGGAAAAGCTGACTCGGCGGGGGATTTATTCGGCTCGGGGTCTTGCAAACACGGCCGAGGGCAGGCAGAGGCTCCCAGTTCAGATGGAGGTGCTGGAGCAGCGTTCCAGGCTCTTCTAGGAAAGATAACATTTGGATGCAATTCCAGGGTTGGGGATTTAACGTTGCTTGAACTTGCCGGCTGAGGTGGTTTGGTTTTTTTCTCTGCCAAAGAAGTGAGAGTGCAGGTTCCGTGCCTGCGAAACCAGGCTGGTTTGCATGGGCAGCATTTCTTCTCCCCCCAATCCACGTATTTAATTATGTTGAAAAAAAAAAAAGGATTGAGTCTCCATGCCCATGGTTTTGGCACCCACCAGACTGTCACAGTGTTGACTGCTCAACCCAACCACAAGCCCCAGCCATCTCTCCATGCCCAAAATTCATCCCTCTTTTCCAAAACACCCATTTTTAAAAAAAAAAAAATCTGCCCTATTTACCACCTAATCCATCGCCAGGCTTCTGTTCCAGCCCTTCTGAGCTGCACCAGGGGCGAGGGAAGGGATTCAGCACGGGACCTACACGTAGGCACGGCCGTCCCGCAGCGAGAGGCTGCCCAGAGCGCAGAGCGAGACGGGAAGATGAATTCACGGGGCAGGAATTTCTTGTTTTTAAGAGTTTAGAGTCAGTTTTACCCCACATCACAGGGCGCAGGTATGCGCGAGCTGTTATTACAAGTTTTAAGGCCGTTGCTTAATGCAGCTTCTACTAACCCAAAAGCTAGATTAATTCCTGCTTGCGGTTGCCCCGTAATTAAAATCGTCTCCAATTCTTCATGAACTCAACAGTTTCCTCCTAATGAAGAGAGGCAGATGAAAGAGACCTTCACTGGGAAAAAGGACTCGGTTATAAATATTACATTACTTCATCCGCCACAAAAGCTATTTGGATGCTGGAAACTCAGCCTGGGCAGCCGGGGGCCAGCCCCACCGGCCCCCACCCTGAGCGCTGGAGGTGTCCAAAAAGCCTCTGCAAGGAAGGTCCCCCCAGGAGCTCGCCTGTCTCCACCTCTGCAATGCTCCTTCCTCTTTTTCCTCCTCTTCCTCCCCTTTGGCTGCTGCAATGGGACGATGGGGCAGAGCGAGTGCTGGGAAAAGGGACGAACGGAGCGTGTTGTCCCACAAATGGGATAATAACGGCCCCTCTGTCTCTTTCTATTCAGAAATGGACCCAGATGGTGGCAGGGATGAGCCCCGTCGGACTCAGGGTACGGGGAAACGTGGCCCGAGCCATGGCAGCTCAGGAAACCTCTTCCCCCATGCATTCTCCTGTCGTGCACAGAGCTGAATCCGGCCGATTTCCCACCCACCTGCGCCCCACGGCACAGCCAGCCCAGGTCTCTTCATTCCCTTGCTTTGGAGCACTAAAATATAAATAAAAAAGCCTCTGCTGGGGATGCACACAGAAATGGATTTCTCCTGGCAGAGGCTCCAGCGAGGGAGGGACAGCGCCTGCGCTTCCCCTTCCCTTCTCCCGCTCTTGAACCAGCCCCTTCCATTTTATTTCCTTGCGGAAAACTTCCCCCTAAGCCTTTGGGCTTAGAGCAATATCTGCTAAAATGCATCCAGTTGCAGCAAGGATGAGCATGGGGAGGGTCACGCTCAGGACACCCCAGCTCCCCTATCTGACTCTGGATCTTGTCCCCAACACATTCTTGGGAGACTTATCCCCCAAACCTCCTAGAGCTCCTGGGACCGCAGGCATCGCTCCGAAGGATGGCACGTGGGATGCAAAGCATCGCTTTTGCTCCACAGGTAGGCTGCAGTCCACACCAGCCGTAAATCCCTCGCAATTTGGCCCCACGATCCCTGGACCACAAAGCAGCCGTAAGGACCGGTGTCTCCATCCCGCACCCCCCAGTTTTCCAAACCACGGGGCTCCCTGTTTAATAACCAGCCCCCCCACCCCCCGCAAAGTGCTCCAGCCCTGGGCAAACATCTTCCTGGGGAAAAGTGGTTTTGGGGAACCCCATCCCCACTTTGGTGAACTGGCAGCACTTTGTGCACACGGGGAGGGGCAAAGAAAAGGATGAGAAGCGCTTTGCAGACAGACGAGACCCTGAAAACCAGCTCCATTTTATGGTGAAACTCACAAAACCATGCCTTGGATATCCCGAGCCCTCTCTGCCCCCACCGCAGCCCAGCAAAACGAAGCCAAACCAAGTGATTTTTATTTTTAATCCTGGAGCGGGCAAAGGGAGATTTGCCTTCCCCTGGCAGCGCTGCTCTCCGGTTCTGCGGCTGAGAGATTGCTCCTCGGCCACAGCCTCCCCAAACTTCCCTCCTCCAGCAGCAGCAACAGGGAAAAGCTTTTTTATTTTATTTATTTTTCTAAATTATTTTGCAGAGGCTGTTTGAAAAATATCCTGCTTTTCAGGCCAGAAGAAAAAAGAAGCAGAAAACTCAATGAAGAAGCAGGCAGATATTTTAACCACCACCATCATTTGTGTACTCCATCTGGAGTCCAAAGGCTGCTTTTTTTTTTTTTTTTTTTTTTTTGCAGGAGGGAGCTGACATCATCTTAATTTGAAATTCACATTTATTTTTACATCTGGTCTGAATTAATCTTTTTCAGCGTACTGACTTTCATGTAATGGTATAATTGCTTACAGACTCTGGGTTTAAACAGCCTGAATAAACTCGGTTTAAAAAAAGAAACTCCTTTACAAAACGATAGTAAAAAGCTAGTACCTATAACCAACCCCAAAACGCCTTCAGGACTGGGAGTTTTAAACAAAACAACATCACTTTCAAGCAAGAAAGCTCAAATTAATCCACGCTCTACCAAAGAATCAGAGAGGGCGAGCGAATCCCGTGGAAAAACACCGACACAAACCAGTCTGGGAATGAGGCAGAGAAGCAAAGCACGCCCAGCTCCATCAGTCCCACGCCAAAACATCCCTGGAAAAGCAGAGTTTGGCTTAGAGGGGGAAAAAATCATCCTTAAAACCAGAAATGTCAAAAAAAAGCACGCCGATTCAGGACTGCGAAGGTGATTGGGGGGGGACAGGCATTGCCTTACTCCCACGTGTGAGTCAAAAGGACCAGGGAACGTCAAGCGTGGTCCTGAGCAACCTCAGCTCCCTCCTGGGAAACCTCAGCCCCGATTTCCTCGGTGTCACGAGGGCACGGCGGCAGCTGAAGCCCAACCGAATTGCTCTTCCAGAACCCGGTGGGGATTCGCATCCCTGGTGGGCAACACGGAGAAGACCATTAGTGGTCCTACCAGGTACCAGTATGCATCCTGACCCATGGGTCCACCCATGGGTGAGTGGGGCCCATCGACACGGGGTCCCATGGGTGACTGCGACCCAGGAACAGGAGGATCCACAGATGAGAGGACCCATGGGTGAGTGGGGCCAACAGACGCGTGGGTGAGTGGTCCCCATGGGCAAGTACAAAAGTCAAGAGGACCATGGGTGAGGGGAGCAACAGAAGATGGGACCCATGGGTGAGGAGTCCCATGGGCAAGTGCAACCCATGGGCAAGGGGACCCATGGCTGAATGCAGCTCACGGAAAAGGGGTCTTGCAAGCAAAGAGGACCCATGGGTGAGGGGACCCATGGGTGAGGAGACCCACTGGCGAGTGTGACCCATGAGAAAGAGGACGTGTGGGTGCTGTGACCAAGTGTGAGGGAATCTGTGGATGTGACCACGGTGAGTGTTATCCACAGGCAAGGGGACCCACAGGCAAGGCAACCCACGGGTGAGTGTGGCCCAATGGGTAAGGGGACCCACTGATGAGCGTGACCCATGGGTGAGCACGACCCGTGGGTGAAGGGATGCGTGGGTGAGGGGGACTCAAGGGCAAGGGGG
>NW_009712467.1:0-1475 GCF_000703405.1 Apaloderma vittatum
CCGGGCGCCGTGTACGGGCCTCCCGGCGCGGCCCGGCCCGCCGTGTCCTGCGCGTTGTTGTGTTCGTTACGGCGGAGCTGGGGCGTTAACGTTGCTAAGGGGGCCGGGGAGCTGCTGACATTAGAGCTGTTGTCTGTCTTTACTGTGGTTTTATTACGGCTTTATTGGAAAGGTTATAAAGTTTTAAATTTAAAGCATTTTACAGGCCTTGCGCTAATAGCTCTAGTGAAGCAATTAGTGCATTTAGCAATTCTTTGTTAAAGCAGTTATTAAAAATATTTCTGCGTTTAACGTGCACTCTTAGATGCTATTTTTCTAAAAGTCTTGTTCGTTGTTCTATTTTTTTTCTTCAAACTGTAGCAATCCCGATTTTTGGTATTAAAAGGTACTTCTGTGTGGGAGAGGCAGGAGGTGCAGGGTCACCAAGGACGCTCAGTGTCCTGGGCTGCTCCCCTGGCCCTGGGGCAACCAAACAAAAAGGCAACAATTTATGTCCTGGAGTTATTACATAAGTCAGGGAACGCAGGGTTATCAAGTCCCCACTTAGATGGTCTTTTGCCCTCGCTGATGATGGGGTGGGGTTGTTTTTAGCTAGGGGTGAGGGTCGTGTTTGTTCAGAACAGCTAAATCTGGTCTGGTTGCTGATAAGCTGGTTAAGTGGGGTGCTGAAAATAATCCACCTGGCACAAAGGGAATAATCGAACACCTGCTTTCAGATGAAGCAACGCTGAAGGGAATTGATGCAAGCAATGCCCTGGTCCTACCAGCAAAAAAAGCGAAGAAGAAAAGAGTACCGTGTGTTGTGCAACAACAGAAGAAACCCCTGAGCAAGAAGCAGAAGAAACACCTGCAGAAAGTTTTAGAGCAGAAGGAGAAGAAAAAGCAGGTATGTTGCTCCTTGCTGGTAACTCTAGCTTTGTGACATCTGTTGAAATGATAAAATTGATTTAATATCCATGTATGGAAAAGGCTGCAGGGCTTGATCCTCCCTGACTCTCTTGCTGCAAGCGCTTCTGCAGTATTTCCACTTCTTGTGTATTTTCTGTATGCCAGCAGAGCGTTTCTGTCTCTCCAAAAGCTTTCCAGGCGAAATTCCTGCTCATTTTACTGCCTGAATAATGGCTTTGGCAAACGAACTCAGATTTTTAGAGGTAGTTTAAAAGTGCCTGGTTGAGCTCCTGTCATCGCTCTGTCCCACATGAGGGAGTTGAAGGGAGGCTTCCATTGCTCCAGCCTTTACTCCAGCATTTTATTTCAAACCTTATTTTCTGTGCTGTTGTTTGAAGGATGCAGCTGAGCTTTTCGTTGCAGCGATAAGGGATCAAGTCCACATTTCTTTTTTTGCTCTAGCACAGGACTGAAATCTTCATCGAGGACTGACCGTGTAGCAGCAGGAACATCTTAACAACTTCACAACCAGCTTTTCCAGAGCGCACCCTTTAAAACTTAAGTGAGAAATCTTGAAATTATTTCCT
>NW_009712467.1:1506-16850 GCF_000703405.1 Apaloderma vittatum
ACACTGATTTTGGTTGTTTTTCCCAAATAGCGAGCTGAGTTGCTGAGCAAGCTGAATGAGGTTCAGGCGTCGGAGGCAGAAATGAAACTTCTGTACACTACTTCCAAGCTGGGTATTGGGGAGCGCATGTATCAGACTA
Source organism: Apaloderma vittatum (assembly GCF_000703405.1). NCBI lineage: Eukaryota > Metazoa > Chordata > Aves > Trogoniformes > Trogonidae > Apaloderma > Apaloderma vittatum. Next base: position 1,646 of record NW_009712467.1, read on the forward strand.
AAAGGTAAAATGTTACTTGGAAAAAAACATGCTCTGGTTGGTTGCTGTGGTTGAAAACTTGCTTGATTTTTTCTCTTTTGACCAAAATATAGCTCACATGTCGATGTTTTGTTCTAGGGTGATACACGAGCCCGGGACTGCTGTACCTGAAAAGATCAGGAGCATCAGTGGTGCAAACAAGAGGAGACACAGCTCAGGTTCAGAATCGGAGCCTGAGGAAGAACCCAGTATCTCTGAGGAGGAGAAGGAAGAGCAGGAACAAGAAACTGAGAACTCCTCAGGCGGCGATTTGAATACTGCTGCAAAGCCAGAGGAAGGCGTGCGGGCAGCAGCCGCTAACCAGCAGCCGGCTGGTCCCAGTGCCCCAGTTTGCCAGCCGGCCGCCAACAAACCACCCTGCAAGCCGGCGGTTTTCATTCCGGTGGACAGGTCTCCTGAGATTCAGGTGAGGCTCCATGAACAGTGAAGTGCTTATCAGAGGGGCTGGAAATCACGGTATCTTCCGTCAGATGAGGTCACCGCAGACGCTACAGCGTTATCCCGTGTCTCTCGCCAGTGCTGCGTGGCAGCAGTGTGGCCTTCTGATGAGTTGTACACCTGCATGTCTGAGCTTTGAGCTTCTCTAATCTAGCAGAAGGAAAACTACTTTTTCTTTGTAATGTAAGCATTTGTCTCTGGTTTTAAATAGAGAGTTTATTATTGCCTTTTATTGTTCAATAAGTCACTTTTAGCTCTCCCTTATGCTGGATAGTTGTATTCCATTTGCTGTAGGTTGGGCATTCTGTAGAAATGGGAGCATGTGTGTGAACAGATGAGAGAGTTGTGAAACAATTTTTTCCTTCAGATGCTCTATTAACAAACTCAAGGGACTCTGAAGTTCCACAGATTAAAGTGCAGGCCTTAAAAGCTGCTTTTCGGGGAAGCTATTCTGATTACTCTAGTTCTTGGACATACTGGTGTGAATTAGCTGGTTTAGAGCTTTTTGAGCCATAAAGCTTGTGGAATTCCTTTTTGTGGCTTTTATAATCTAAGGAAAGTAACAGTTTTCAATCCTGGGAAGAAGAAAAAGGAAGTGAGAGAGAAAACAGTACAACTCACCTGTGTGGTTTATGTTATTTAGGAGGCAAGACTAAAGCTTCCGATTCTTGCTGAAGAGCAAGTCATCATGGAAGCCATCGGTGAGAATCCCATCGTGATCATATGCGGAGAGACAGGAAGCGGTAAAACCACCCAAGTCCCTCAGTTTCTCTATGAAGCTGGCTATGCCAGGTATGAGTCTTCTTTTATATGCAGCAAATGTAATTAGAAAACATCAAGCTCAGCTCAGTCGCTTGTGATTTTGTTTCTTTTTTCCTGATGTGGCTGAAAAGAACCTGTTCTTTTCTGCACGTTGGCAGTAGCCATGTTGGAAGAGCTTTTAAAAAATCTGAAGGGAATAAGACTGATGTGCAAAGGTCTCTCAAATCTTTTGAAACCTCTGAGGTAAAAATTTCCTTCAAAGCCACTGGTCTGTTTTTCACAGGCTTTATTGCCTGCCCATCTAGCATCACTTAACCTCTGCTTACAGAAGTTTGTTTTGACCTTTGCAAGAAAATGTACATAGTTCTTAAGAACATAGAATGGTCCAGGCTGGAAGAGACCTTAGAGATCATTTAATCCAACCTCCCTGTCATGGGCAGGGATGCCTCTCAACTAGATCAGGCAACACGTGGGGACATGTTTGAAAGTAGCTGTGGCTCGTCTGCTCCCATTGGTAGCATTTATAAGCTTGGGCACCACATACGGTGCTGCTTGCTACCTGCATCAGGGTGCATCCAGCTCTGCTGCTGCTGCCGCCCCAGCCTGAGTTTCTTCTGAAATTTGCCAGAGGGATATCCAGGGGGCTGGAGTTCAGTCAGCTAGAATTACAGAGGCTACATTTGGGAAGAAAATTCCTGTAATAGGAGCATCTTCAGAGTAATACACATCTAGTAGGAGGGTAATCCCAAAGCTTCCTGTCTGTCTATAAGTGGTGCTGTGTGAGTGGTGCTATTTAATTTAGAACCATTGTGCATAAATCCTGTTGTCATCTTTCTAAGTGTTTCTCTCGAAAACAAGCAGCCAAACAACCCCTTCTTTTCTTTCCTTCACCCCTTTAGTTCAGACGGTGCTATTGGGATCACTGAGCCTCGGCGTGTGGCTGCAGTGTCCATGTCCCAGCGAGTCGCTAAGGAAATGAACTTGTCACACAGGTGAGGAGAAACAAAGCTGAGACTTTGCTAGGAAGATAACGCTGAGGTGCTCTGTGTGTGTCTGTTGTGGTTTAACCCCAGCCAGCAGCTAACAGCCTGCTTGCTCCCCGCTGGTGGGATGGGGATGAAAAGTGGGAGAGTGAGAAAATTTGTGAGTTAAAGGCAGTTTAATAGGTAAAGCAAAAGCCACACCCACCAGCAAAGTAAAACAAAGGATTCCTTCACCCCTTCCATCACAGGTGGGTGTTCAGCCATCTCCAGGCATGCTGGGCTCCGTCACTTATAACAGTGACTGGGGAGATGGTGTGTGAGAAGTGGTCCTAGTTTGTCTCTATGTGAGAAAGCATCCCATAACAGGGAAATAATTCAAAGTGGTGTTGCTCTATATCTGAACTTCTTGAGGGGATTTTGCATATGCTGGGATCTGGCAAGCAGACATTTTGTGTTTTATCTTCTTTTGGCATCTACTCTTAACCTGGGCTAAAGGCCACTTCTTGGTCTGAACGTGAATTTTCTGCTTATCCCCATGATTTTTCTTGTGGCTACCCTGGTATTTCCTTACAGAGTGGTTTCGTATCAAATCCGATACGAAGGCAATGTTACAGATGAAACACAGATCAAGTTCATGACAGATGGTGTGTTGCTGAAAGAAATTCAGAAGGTTAGTTGCTGTCGTCAGTGTTATAAAAAGAAAAGTATTTGGTATAACTCAATCCTTTGTATGTATTTTGTATATTTATATTTTGTATAAATCAATGTCTCTTCTCAGGACTTTCTGCTTTCAAAGTACAAGGTTGTTATTATTGATGAAGCTCATGAAAGGAGTATGTACACGGATATCTTGATAGGCCTCTTGTCTCGCATCGTGCCTCTTCGTGAAAAGGTGAGAGAAGGGGCGTTTCTGTGTTAGATGCAGATGTGCTGGGGAGGGAGATGTTAGACATGAAGAGGTTCTGTGGGAGGAGGGATGCTGTAGGGCGTGGAAGTTGATGGAAATTGGCAGAAACCATGAAATAGTGTTCAGATGGCATTTTTGTCTTTCCATATGATGGAAGAACCATAGAACATACAAAAAAGGGAAATAGTACATATCAGTACCAACAGATTACTTTTGGGGCAGTATCCAGACGTACGGTGCCATGAGACACATGTAAATCGTTACAATGAGCAGCCTGTTACAAAGCAAGCTGCTTCCTGTTGCGCTGGAATAAGCCACCTAACTTAGGAGGAGATGTTTCGGGACCGACATCGTGGAATGTTTGGTCCTGACCGGTGCCGGAGGCTGATGGACTCTGCAGGGCAGCCCTTGGCACCTCGGTTTGTTTTACTTTCAGATGGGGAGAGAACATGGGATTTAGAGGCAGGTCAGTGCTGACAGCAGTGTTTCCAGCCGTGGTTTCTGTGTATTTTGAGACACACCGCATTTGAATCTGTGTGTATCCTCTGTCACTTGATGCGGTGCTTCTGTCGTCTTAAGATTTTGAGTGCTTTGGGACGGAAACTTGTCCCCAGCGCTGCTAAAAGCTCGGGGGTTGTGTGCTGCGAAGCCTCCCTGCCGCACAGTGACAGTTTGTGTCTCTGCAGAAGGGGCTGCCGCTGAAGCTGATCGTCATGTCGGCTACGCTTCGTGTTGAAGATTTCACCGATAACAAAAGGCTGTTTTCTGTTCTGCCTCCTGTTATTCAGGTATCGTCGTCCTCACTGAGACCTGTGTCAGATGCAGTGGCTGAAATACAGCGAAGGCTTCCTTTGTAAAATCATTTAAAGCCTAGCGGCACACTAATCTTTCCAGTTGGTGCTGAAATCTTTCAGATACCAATTTAAAAATAGTTATTTTCCTTAGGCTATTGTTTCTTTTGGGGACCTGGTGTTTTTCTTTTCATTTTTATCAGGAACCTGCCCCAGCAGAATCTGATAATCTTGAAAAACTAAGTTACAGTTCAGGAGAACTAGAGAGCCTCAACCTGAGTTTTTGGTTTCTAGTTTGGTTTTGTGGTGTTCAGGGTAGACAACACTGATAACTTTGGTGGGTCCAGTGTTTTTGTAGGTTACCAAAAATCAGAGCTGGACAGAAATACAGGGTGAACTTTACAGCTTTCATGGGAGAACTAGAAATGATTGTGCTGGAGTTAGAAGAGCAAACAAACTCTTATTTACTATTTTTTCTCTAGGTAGATGCAAGGCAGTTCCCTGTAACCGTTCATTTTAACAAGAAAACCCCCCTAGATGACTACAGTGGGGAGTGCTTCAGGAAGGTGTGTAAAATCCATCGAATGCTGCCCTCAGGTAAGGTGACTGCCAAAAACTTCTCAAATTCTTTACACCTAACATGTCTAAATTTTTTTGGGTTCTTTTTTGAGGGGGGAGGTTCTTGTTTTGGTTGCTTTTTTTTTTTTTTAACATGAGACTGCAGTAATGTACTGTGTGCTTTTACTTAGAAAGTTTTTTCTTGTGAAAATGACTCTTCAGTTGACTCAGAGGTACATTAACATGCTTCTCCAGGGAGTAGTAGAAGACAGTTGCAGTCAAACCCTCTGTACCTCGTTACTTCACAGTATATTTGACCTGTCTTTTATCAAGCATGAGATCTGAAGTTTTCCAAGGCATGATACCTATGCTGAGGATGAGAGTGATTTCTTCTCTTGCAGGTGGGATTTTGGTGTTTTTAACAGGCCAGGCAGAAGTTCACTCTCTCTGTAGAAGGCTAAGGAAAGCCTTTCCGTTCCGAAAAAACGACACGGCAGGTAATGCTATGTAATAAGGGACTGTTAAACTTGGAATTTATCCCACTGAGAAGGGAGCTTGCTTTGCATCTAAAAAAATAACAGCTAATATTTAAAAAAAAAACAGAAAAAAGAGTTGCAGAAGGTGCTCATTGGGGATGATTTTGATGACTAATTGTTAAGTTTGTGCTATTCTGAGTTTGAGGGAAATGTTTTTGTGTATTATCCCTTCCAGCTCCCCAGAATCCATTGTGTTGCTTTGCTTACTCTGTTGGTTTTGAATTAAAGTGGAGACGCTGCTGCTTGTTGGTGACTGTTTTTTCAGGGTAGTGGAATTTACCAAGATGGTTTTATAAAATCAAATTCTAATATAGTTCAGGTAATCATCTCCTAAACTTCAAGGCATATGGTTACTGTGTGCACTGCTGTCAGTCCTCTGCATGGTTCTGAAATGGAATTAGAAACTTGTGTCATCCCTGTCCCCTCTGCCTTTGGTGTACCTATTTGCTGCTTTCACCCCGTGACACTTTTTCAAATCCTCAGAAAGATGGGAGTATGACCAGACTTTCCGAGAGGAAAGTATGCTCCGCTAACAGGGATTCCACTGGCTGTTTTTGTAGGAGGAGATGATGACAAGGAAGAATCGGTGGAAGAAATCAGAAAATTTAAGAAATCAAGGAAGCGGAGGAAAGTTATGGTAATGTGTGATGGCTACAATTCCTCCAAAAGACAGGAAGGAGCAGGTACCTCCCTGCAGAGCAGTATCCCTGCATAGCTGTGTTTCTCACCAGGCTGCTTTAGACTTGTGTGAAGCCTTGTAGCCTCCACATGTCCCCTGGAGAAATCCAGTCATCCTGCCTGCGCTGATAACGGCTGCGTTATCAGCAGCTGAGTGCTAAGATGTGTTCCTGGATATTAGGGGCAGGAGATCGATTTCAGCTGAGTGCTGACCGTTAAAACTTTAATGTCAGGAGTTCCAGACTTGCTGGCTCCAGGGCTGCTCCTCCTCTCACCATTTGTTACCGAACATCGAGATTGATGCAGCTGTGACAAAGGGTAGTGTTTGGCTTCCACCCAAGTCCTATGTGCTCTTTCTTAGCAGGAGATCTTGATGTTATAGATACACTGTCTGCTGACATTGGATCCTGGTAGCTGAAGGGGCCTCAACTAAAGAAATTTTACCCTTTCCCACTGTTCTCCAAGTGAAGAATCTTGGTTTGGCACAAAACGCTGTTTAAATTACTTGGGTTATTCCCTTTTGACTCGCGTGGTTACCAAATGCTTAACCTCAGCCTTAAAATACAAATGAAATCTCTCAATCTCATGGTCTCTTTCAAGTCAAGAAATGTTTGGATTAAGTGCTCAGCTTTGCTTTCAAAGCAATAAAAAGTGCTGCTTGTGTCCCCACCCTAATGCTTCATGGTTGTCTTTCCTGTCTTTCTCAGGCACTCCCCAGAATTGATCTGGACAATTACTCTGTTGTACCAGTGGATGAAGGAGATGAAGACAGAGATGCTGAAACTGATGACGATATTGCAGGGTCTGATATTGACCTTGATTTAGGAGATGGAGACTCAGAAGAAGGTTTGGCACTTACAAAATTCCACATCTCCTGTCACCTGTGAAATGTGTGACAGCTAATTGTCCTTCACTGGACTGGTAACAGAGCAGACCTGTGTCATGGAAAGGCTGTTAAAACCTTCCAGCTTCAGCTTTTTCCCAGATGCTTTACTAGTTTTAAAGGAAATAGTGTTTGTGAAGACACTATTGGGACTGAGCCTGGAGGTTGACTTATTGTGTATTTGACTATACTCGTTTGTTTCTTCACAGATGAGAAATCTGATTCGTCCCTTCCACTCTATGTGCTCCCGCTCTATTCTTTGCTAGCACCAGAGAAACAAGCAAAGGTAAAGGATTTATTGTTACAAAGAATAAATGATCCTTGTAGATACATGTGATTGTTGTCTAAAGTCACATGTGCTTTGGTGAGTTAAAATTTCTGTCTTGGACCGTCCATCAGTGGGCAGACTGGAACGGTGGAAGGGGAGGGGAGGGGAGCAGGACTTGCTTGGGCTGGAACCTCCCCAGTGTGACAGTTTATCAGGTTGGAAGAGATGAAAAGTGAGAGCCCTGCAGCAGGTCAGAATTAGTCATGGCCCCGGAGCACGTCAGGATCTCGCTGCCCACAAGCATTTTGTACAAATTCTTGCATTCCCTCTTGGGCTTTGGAGGTGGCAGCAGTATGTCTAAATGCAACTTGACACAGGGTGTCTGCTCCGCCTGGAGCCCCTGTGGATGTTTCTGGGGGATTAACCAAGTTGGATGGAGAGCTCCAGAGCTGGAGACAAAGAGTTAAGTCTTTGGGTTTCACCTGCGATGCCATCTGTGCTGTCATTGCCTTGCAGCCCATCCAAGTTGACCGCTTGGGGTTTTTTTGTGCTGTTGGCAGCCAATTTCACATGCCCATCTGTTTCTTGTAGGTATTCAGGACTCCTCCTCCTGGCACGAGACTCTGCGTTGTAGCCACCAATGTGGCTGAAACATCGCTTACCATCCCGGGCATCAAATATGTCGTTGACTGTGGAAAGGTCAAGAAACGTTTCTACGACAAAATTACTGGGGTTTCATCTTTCAGAGTCACCTGGATATCTCAAGCTTCGGCTGACCAGCGGGCAGGTCGAGCTGGCCGGACGGAACCAGGGCACTGTTACAGGTCAGCTCCCTGCCATGGAGAGAGTTAGGAGAAACGAAAAGCCCCAACCAGTGTCAGTGTGAATTTGACCACTTCTCTCATCCTGGTCCCCCTTTCATAAGGACCTATTGCTCCTTGAAATGATTTGGTTTTGTCTGCTCTTTGTTCCAAATGGAGAGGTGAAGCCAAACTGAGCTGTCACAAGTGATGTTGGTTTGACAGTTTGGCTTCTTAGGGGCTTTTCTCTTGCAGAAAACCCTGGTTTTGGTGGCCAGATCAGCGTGGAGTCTGCCCCAAGCCAAGTCACCTTCTTGCGAATAACACAGCATGTCCTGACTGTGTAAATAATTACATATTTTGTAAATAGTATTCACGGCTGCCTTCTTTAAAATTCCTTGCCAATTTTTCATGCATATCTTTTGAGTTAAGATTTCTTTTAAGTCTCTAAGCAGCACTTCTGGTCCACTAGGTTATATTCTTCGGCAGTCTTCATGGACTTTGAGAAATTTTCTGCTCCAGAAATAACAAAGCGACCAGTAGAAGACCTGATTCTGCAAATGAAGGCATTAAATATAGAGAAGGTAAGGTGTAAATTGGCTTTGTACTACAGTGCTCAGTAAAGTTGTTGCCCCTAGAAGCTGGGAACAAACATAAATGTCTTTTATCATCATTGCTTGAGGCTGTGCCTTGTGTTAGATATTAGGATCCTGAGATTTGGATTTTGGTTCTGCAAATTGCAGAAGCTGCTCTAAATTCCACCAGGGCTTAACAGACATGTTTATTCAGGTAATAAAGAGCTTTCTTACGTTCTTAGTATTGAAAAAAAACCATGTCCAAAGAGGGAGTGTGTTTTGGACATACTTCAGCACTTTCAGAAAGCGCAATACTTGTAGGTGGACCTCCAAGCTGCCTGCCCTAGGCGGTGCCTGGGGTCAGTGGCAGCTCAGGGTGATGCTGATATTCCTGTTTCCTAATGTTTTTGTTCTAAGCATTTCCTCCCATTATATGTCCTTTCCTCTCGCTCCTGGCAAGTGTCCTAAATGTTTTTCTTTGGTATATGTAACGAGAGGGGAGGCTTTTCACTCCCTTCCAGGCCTTCTTACCACAGTCAGACTCTGTTTTTCAGCGGGAGCCGTGTCAGTGATGTACTGAGAGGCATTTTCTCTCGGTGTCTGTAGGTGATCAACTTCCCGTTCCCAACACCGCCTCCAGCAGAAGCACTTGCAGCAGCTGAGGAGTTGCTGATAGCCCTGGGTGCCTTGAAGGAACCCCCTATGACGGGAAGGTAACGCCTGTGGTCCCCCACAACTTCTCTGCTCGGGTCCGCTCTGAAGGCAGCACTCTGCTTTGTGCAGAGACCTGTGCTATTTTAGCAGTCTCTGTTTCACCCGTTACTTGTTTGCCTTGGATGTGTTTGGGCAGGGGAAGACTGTGCTAGGAGTGTGGGGCGGGGGGAGCTGCAGGAGGAAGAAGAATCTTTCCCTCAGCCTTTGGGGACCAGCACGTAAACAAACTCTGAGAAAGCACAATCAAACTGATTGGGCTGCCAAAACTAGAAGTGTGGACTTTTTTCTGATGCAGAAGTTACTTGGTTACATGACTTTTCTTTTTCTCCCCCAGGCTGAAGCAGCAGCTGGCAGCAAAGCTGAGTTGCCCGATTACTCCCTTGGGCAGAATAATGGCCACTTTTCCTGTTGCCCCCCGCTATGCAAAAATGTTGGCATTAAGCAGGCAGCACGACTGCCTGCCGTACACCATCACCATCGTGTCCGCACTCACCGTCCGGGAGCTGTTTGAAGAGTTTGACAGGCGAGTGAGTTAGCCTGCTGGCCTGTTCACAGGCTGCTTCACCTCGTCACGGCCGAGGCCTCTCTTCAGTTGAGGCCCCTCTGCCTGCGAGCACAATGCTCATTTATGCTGCTCTGTGTTTCTTCTAGGCCAGCAGTAAGTGAGGAAGAGACAGCGAAACTGAAGGGTAAAAGAGCAAAACTTCTACAGATGCAAAGGATCTGGGCTGGGCAGGGCCCGATGCAAAAGCTCGGAGACCTCATGGTGATGTTAGGTATTGCAGAAAACAATTTCCCTGTACCGGTAACTCCATTCTCTTCTCCTCGTCACCCTGAGCTTTCGGCTTTATACAACCTCATGCTGTAGGACAAAGTCCGGCAGCGTATTTTCCAGGCTGTTCTCTGGGCAGCCTGCCAGTGTCCCAGGCTAACCACGAGTGGGAGCCGTGGTGTGCACGTGTTGACTATGGCAGTACTGTCCCACAGCTGGTTTAATTAGATGAACTGATGGGCTAAGTTGTTGTATCCACCTGCTCACTTCCAGGAGCTGTGGGGGCCTGTGAATACGCTGGGTGTACTCGGACGTTCTGTGAAGAAAATGGGCTCAGGTACAAAGCCATGCTGGAAATCAGGCGCCTGAGAGGACAGCTGACAACAGCAGGTAAATGGGTTCTGGGAGGAACCCAAACAGCCCAACTGGTTCATGACCTCCCCCAGTCGGGCTGTTTGTTACAACCTTTTTTTTTTGTCCTATTGAATCTTAACTCACCTTTTTTCCCCCCTGCAGTGAACTCGCTCTGCAGTGATGCTGGTCTTTATGTCGATCCAAAGATGAAGCCCCCGACAGAAGCTCAAGCAACTTACTTGAGACAGATTGTGCTGGCAGGCCTGGGGGATCACCTTGCCCGACGGGTTCAGGCAGAAGATCTCCTGGATGACAAGTGGAAAAATGCCTACAAGGTACACAGCTTGATTTGACTGAATTCCTCTTTCACTGTGTGGCAGAAAATCACTCGTGTGCAAAGCCTGGGCTCCTGGCTGGGTGCAGCTTTAGGGCTGCATGGGCTGGCTTTCTACAACTTCTCTCCATAGAATTTAAGTTTCCAGTGTTGCAATTTCCCAGTCCTCATGTAGGAATTCTTTATAGAAGAGCTAAGAAGTAGCATTAGTGCATCTTGAAAAGTGCTTGATGTCTCCAGAGAAGATGAAGCAGAAAATTATGGGGTTATTAAAAACCTCCGTTACTTAAGGAAACCACATAAATGTACATCTGAGAGAATGAAATTAGATACGACAGTGAAATTAGATTGCTAGTAACTCATCTTACTGTGCTTCAATCTACTGTGCTTTCTTAAAGACTGCTCTCCTGGAAGACCCAGTGTTCATCCATCCAAGCTCAGTCCTCTTCAAACAGCTCCCAGAGTTTGTGGTGTATCAAGAAATTGTTGAGACCACAAAACTGTATATGAAAGGTGAGGCTGCTGCAGTCCTTGTATTGCAGGTATGGTGAGGAATTCAGAAATGCCATAGCAGAATGTTTCCCTTGCTGCGGTGACTGAGCACTCTCCTTGTAGAGCGGTTGTGCCTCCTGGGATTTGTATCCATACATTTTCTAGATCTGGATCAGGGCAAAAATTGGCCTGGTTTATTCTTTGTCTAGCACAACTGTCTGGAGCAGAGCTCAGTTTCTGAAATAGCTGCTCTGCACCAGCCCGGTCAGCAGTAGCTGCCTATTGCTACTCTGAACAGAAGAAGTTAAAAAAAACCAACTTGAAAAAGGAGATGCAAGGAAATCTGTGGAGATGAGCGCCTGACCACGCACTGTGCTCATGGACCGCTAGCGAGTGGCGGTCCTTGGCAGCAAGCCTGCACTCAGGCGTGGGTTTTCCCTTCCTAAGGTGTGTCCGCAGTCGAACCCGAGTGGATTCCTGCTCTCCTGCCACCGTACTGCCACTTCGGGAAGCCTCTGGAAAGTCCTCCGCCGTCCTACTGCCCCGAAACAGGCCGTGTGCGATGTCACAGACCAAGTGTCTTTTGTAAGTGTCTTGAAAAGCGTCACTTGGCAGTTTGGTGTGAGAGCTGCTCTCTAGTTCTTGTAACGCTGCTTTTAACAAGGCTGTCAGCAGACCAGAAAGGTCTGGACTGTTCAAAGAGCTTAACGGTGGTTTGAGTAGCTCAGTGGGCTTTGCAGCACTTCGATACCAGCACCTTCCCGCCGGTGTGGGTATTTTGCGCCCATCTGCTTCCCCTGTGACGGAGCAAGGCTGGCTGGGTGGTGGCAGGGTCTTCTCCGCTTCTCTTGGCACCTTTGTGTCGCATCTCCCTTGGAAATGTTGTGTCGCATCTCCTCTTCAAGTGTTTGAGAGACTCGGTGTGATCTTCCTTTCCAGACCGAGTTAGCTGGCCGCTCCCTGCTGTGGAAGTTGATTACCCAGAAGGTATCGATCGCTACAAATACTTTGCCAGGTTTCTGCTTGAAGGAAAGGTGAGTGTGTTCCAGCTGTGTTACTTCCTCGGTGTTATCAATAACTTTTTTAGCCCAGGTTCTGCAGATGAGCCTTGCGGCTTCTTTTTCTGCCTGCCCTTTTCAGGCATGGGTACAGAGGATACAGGATGGAAATCTGTAGTAGTCCAAGTTCATTGATGATTATCTCCACAGCGCAATTAATTTATTGTTTATTATATACTTGTTATAACAAATCTTCCAGGTCATTGAAAAGTTGAGCTCTTACAGCCGGTACCTGCTGTCCAGTCCCCTCATAATGCTGAAGACATGGGCCAAGTAAGTTGTTTGTTGTCTCCACTGAAAACTTGTAACTTCCTTTTAAATGAATAAAAAATTCAATTCTGGGAAGGGTGTTGTAGATAGTGATCTTGGCTCTAGCTGCAGAGAGAGGAAAATGAGTTTTCTTACGAAAAAAATTGTGCCTCGGGAGAACCAGGCGATTGTAAGGGCAGAACGGGAGAACACACAACAACCCCCTGGTCGCACTGACCTCTGCGGGCTGCTTCGTGCCAATAAATTGCTCACACGTGTAAGAGGGTGTCAGATGAGCATTACTACTTCCCTTGCTTTCCTTTGTGGTTAGACCAAATCTGCTGCCTTGATTTCTTTTCACAAATGTGTTTCCGACACACCATGTTTTTCATGTGGTTTCGAGTACGTTTGTAGAACTGACCCTCCAAAGGGCTGTCGGCTGTCGCTTCCCTTGTGATCCCCCCCGCGTACCCTCTTGGTTACCAAAATAAGCTCTCTCTGAGTCTTCTATGAGTTTTCATGGAATTGTTGAACGCTGTAACACCTTGTTAAACTGTGCTAATGAACGTCTTTCTGTTGCATCATTTTATTTTTGACTGATTTAGACTTCAGGCCAGGACAGAATCCCTCTTGCAGGCTCTGGTTGGAGAAAATTGTGATAATCGTGATGCTTTACTGGCTGCATGGAGGAAAAATCCTAAATGTAAGTGTTGTGCTTGCTTAGTTATTAGGCATATCATGACAGGTTTTGTGGTACCTTGAGTGCCATTGAATTATAATTTAAAAATGGACTATTTCACTTGACAAGCTGCAAATATCTGCTGTTTTCTCACCAGAAACAGTAATGATCTATGTTTTGGTTCTTGTGAAGAACTGTAGTTCCCTGCACTTTGGGAAGCAACATTTGTTTGTATTTTTTTTCTGTACTTCTAAACACAGTTACCATGTTTGGTTTGGGCTTTTAAAAAAAACAGGCTATTAGACTAGAAGTAGCAGGGAAGTGAGGCAGTGATGGCTTTCACAGGACTTCTCCCATGCTTGATAATTGTGTATGTGCATGCAGATGTCCGAGCTCCAACGCAGTCCCGGTGACAGGAAGCTGGTTCTTGCTCTCGGCCTGTGAGCAGGGTGATGCTACAGGATCTTTCCAGCAAAACCACCCCAGTCCCCGACTCCCGTGGCTCTAACCACTCCTCTCTTTTACTGCAGTTTTGCTCCCAGCCTATTGTCAGTGGATCCCCGAAGCTATGCATGACGATCTAGCCGCAAAGTGGCCACCAGTAGCACTATGAAGGGCCCGGCTCTGTTTCTACAAGATGTTTGAAGAGCTTGCGTGTCACGGATGGACTTGCTAACTGATAGCGGTACCTTTTTGTAAGTGAAACAGGTGTTATTCTGGTTTTCTGAGGAGGTCCGTGTTCTCAGAGGCCGTACCAGCTGTTTTGCTGGTATTTTGTAATATTAATCCTTGGATAATTTTATCCATTATATTTTACAGATTGTTTTTTGATTATTTTTTTTTATCTGAAGTTTCTCTTTGGACTATATTAGTCATATAGACTATAATAAACATGTATAGTTATTAGCTTAGATGGAAAAAATGTTTTCTCTGCGGGATGCTGCAATAAGCAGAATTTCAGACCTTTGTGGACCCTTCCCCACGTGTGACTGCAGCTCCGGGTGCAGACTGAACCTTTGGTTCTCGTGGTGGGTTGTCCCAGGAGCAGCTCCCTGCAGCAGAGCAGGAAGCGTAAAAGTGAGAAAACCCGTGGGTTGAGATAAAGATAGTTCAATTCGTGAGGAAAAGAAGATGAAGAAGAAAAAATGCAAAGGATGCAAAAGCGATCGCTTCCCACCTCCCACACAATGACCAGCTGGTATCCGAGCGTGACGCTGCAGGGCACGCGCTGGTCCTTTGGCCGGCTCAGGTCACCTGTCCTGGCTGTGTCCCCTCCCGGCCTGTGCGTGGGGGAAGCAGAAGGGGCGAAAGGAGAGAGCCTTGATGCTGTGCAAGTGCTGCTCAGCAACAGGCAGAACACTGGTGTTGTCACGGCTGTTTTAGTCACAAATCCAAAACACAGCAGCGTGTGGGCTGCTACGCAGAAGTTGACTCTAGCACAGCCAGACCCAGCACACTCCTAATACTTTTCCTGCTTCTTTAGGAGTTTGCCATTAAAATTGCTTTCAGTGTTTTTGTTTTTTTCCACATTTCTGCTCCTACCTGGCTCGGTGCTGCAAGCACTCGGATCTCCTGCTGCCTTTGCTCTGCTGCAGGGTTTGGCCTTACTGGTTTGTGTAGCCTGGCAGGCCTGAGCCACCCTGCATCTCATGGACCGGAGCACTTTTGGGAATGTATCATCTTTAGGGAAATAGGGCAGACTTTAACAGTGCTATCTGCCCATTCTGCAGCAAGAAATGTTGGTAGCCCTGGAAAAAAAAAGTATGGCTTGAGTTTACCTTCCCTTTTACCTAATCTTTTTCTTTGGTAAGCCCTGCCCTCACGCTGGGTTAATTTGCTGTGGGTTGTAACACTGCACTAAGCAGAGGTGGGGACCCTGACCCTCTTGTCCTGGTGCCACCCAGGCAGAGAAGAGGCTGGATGCCAGCACCCACTGCTGCAGGAGGGGCTCCAGGCCAGGACACATGGAATTATTAAAAATACCTAACGCTGATGAAACAGTAACTTTTAATTTTGGGTAAGAGGGAAGGTAGTCTGTTGTAGCTGCCGTGTTTTAAGGTAAAGGCAGCGCTGCACGGTTGAGCTGTAGGCACAGGCACACGGAGCTCTTGGCTGGGCTCCCGTTTCTTGCAAGAATTGCAGCAGAAGTTTGCGAACTGCTCTCTGCTTATGGGAAGGAAGAAAACAAATCGGAAGGGCATATATCGACCCTATTTGCAACGGAGGGCTCTTGTGAAAGAGGGGTAGGGGCAGAGGAGGAAAAAAAAGTGGAGATGCCGGGGATTGAACCCGGGGCCTCATACATGCAAAGCATGCGCTCTACCACTGAGCTACA
>NW_009712468.1:0-2706 GCF_000703405.1 Apaloderma vittatum
CAGAGGTGGACATTGAAGGTCCTGAGGGGAAACTGAAGGGCCCCAAGTTCAAGCTGCCCGAGATGCACATCAAGGCGCCCAAGGTCTCCATGCCTGACCTCGATCTGAACCTGAAAGGTCCCAAAATCAAAGGAGACGTAGACATGGCCGTGCCGGGAGTCGAGTGTGAGCTCAAAGGTCCTGAGGTCAATGTTGGAGTTCCTGCCTTAGAGCTCGGAGCCCCCGATGTCAACGTTGACAGCCCGGAGTGTAAATTCAAGCTGCCCAAATTCAAAATGCCCAAGTTCTCCATGCCTGGCTTTAAAGGGGAGGGTGTGGACGTGGACGTGAACCTCCCCAAGGGAGACCTCGACCTTTCAGGCCCCAGCCTAGAAGCTCCTGATCTTAACGTGGATGGCAACGTCAAAGGTCCCAAATTCACGATGCCTGAGATGAACATCAAGGCTCCCAAGGTCGACTTTAACATCAAGGGGCCTCAGCTGAAAGGAGACGTAGGTCTTTCCTCACCTGGCCTTGAAGGTGACTTCAAAGCCCCCCACATTGACGTGAAAGCCCCCAAGCTGGACGTTGAGGGTCCCGATGTGACCATTGAAGGCCCTGAAGGGAAACTCAAAGGCCCCAAGTTCAAGATGCCCGAGATGCACATCAAGGCGCCCAAGTTCTCCATGCCCGACGTTGACTTCAACCTGAAGGGCCCCAAGCTGAAGGGAGACATCGAGGTCTCCGCACCCAAGCTGGAAGGGGATCTCCAGTGTCCCGACGTTGACATCAAAGGCCCCAAGTTGGACATTCAAGCGCCTGATGTGACCATCGAAGGGCCCGAAGGAAAAGTGAAAGGCCCTAAGTTCAAAATGCCAGAAATGCATGTGAAGACCCCCCAGATCTCCATGCCGGACATCGATTTGAACCTGAAGGGCCTGAAGATGAAAGGAGACGCCGACCTTCACGGCCCGAAGCTTGAGGGAGGTCTGAAGGGTCCTGAAGTCGACGTCAAGGGCCCCAAAGTCACCATTGAGGGCCCAGAGGTTGACGTCGATGGTCTGGAAGGAAAAATCAAGATGCCTAAAATGAAGCTGCCCAAGTTGGGCTTCAAAGGAGAAGGTCCCGACGTTGACGTGAAGCTGCCAAAGGCCGAGGTTGATCTTGAGGGCCCCAAGGTTGACATTGGCGTCCCAGAGGTGAGCGTCGAAGGTCCTGAGGGCAAACTGAAAGGTCCTAAAATGAAGATGCCCGAAATGCACGTGACTGTTCCCAAGATTTCAATGCCCGAGATCGACTTGAGCCTGAAAGGCCACAAAACGAAGGGTGGCTTCGACCTTTCGACACCAAAGATCGAAGGCAACCTCAAAGGTCCTGAAGTCGAGCTCAAGGGCCCCGAATTCGGAGTCAAAAGCCCCGAAGTCGACGTCGAATGTCCTGACCTCAACGTCGAAGGCCCGGAGGCAAACGTCAAATTCCCCAAGTTCAAGAAATCAAAGTTTGGGTTTGGGATGAAAAGCCCGAAAGCCGAAATCAAGGCACCGGCAGCGGAAGTGGATTTACCAGAGGTGGAGCTCAACGTGGAGTCGCCCGACATCAGCGTTGGCGGAAAGGGGAAGAAGAGCAAGTTCAAGATGCCCAAAATTCACATGAGCGGCCCCAAGGTCAAAGGGAAAAAAGGCGGCTTCGACGTCAACGTGGCCGGTGGAGACCTCGACGCGAATCTGAGATCTCCCGACCTGGACGTCAACGTCACCGGCCCAGATGTGACGCTAAAAGGTGGCGACGCGGCAGTCAAGTCCCCCAAAGGGAAGAAACCCATGTTTGGGAAAATCTCCTTCCCTGACGTCGAGTTTGACCTGAAATCGCACAGATTCCGGGCAGAGGCCTCCGTCCCCAAAATCGAAGGGGATCTCAAAGCGCCCGACCTCGATGTCAAAGGCCCGAATCTCAACGTCGACCTCGACGCTTCCGTGAACAAACCGAAGCTCCAACTTCCCGGCGGGCAGGTGCAAATCGAGGGTGACCTGAAAGGACTCGACGTCAACGTCCCCTCGCTCTCGGGGCCGGAGGTCGGCTTCGACGTGAAAGGACCAAAAGTAAAAGGTGGAGTCGGCGTTCCTGGAGTAGAACTGGAAGGTCCCGAAATAAAGCTCAAAGGGCCCCAAATCTCTGGCCTGGCTTTTGATGGAAACCTCCAAGGACCAAAACTGGATGTTTCGAGCTCCGTGGAAGGGCCCAACGTCACCGTGGACGTGCCAGGTGTCGACATCGGAAGTTTGGGAGGGAAGGTGAAGCTGCCCAAGGTGAAATCACCGACGCTGGAGGCGCCGGAGCTGAGCGTGAAAGGAGGCGTCGACTCCTCCATCCGCCCGCTGGAGGTGGACGTGAAAGGTTTGGATGTCAACCTGAAAGGACCAAAGGTGAAAGGAGATCTTGACGTTTCCGCCACCGTCCAATCCCCCAAAGCTTCGGCGGACGCGTCTGATGTTGGTTTGGAGATCTTGGGTGGGACGATCAAGCTCCCGTCCCTCAAGCTCCCCCAGTTCGGTATTTCCAGCCCCGGGGTGAATGGGGCCGACGTTGGTCTTGAAGGTCCCCAAGTGAAAGGTTTGGAAGGACCCGATGTGGAACTGAAAGGGCCGAAATTTCAAGCGCAGTCACCAGACGTTGACCTGAAGCTGAAAGGACCAAGCCTCCGGGGCGGCGTAGACATCGCCGGCGAAG
>NW_009712469.1:0-622 GCF_000703405.1 Apaloderma vittatum
AGGCCTGGTCAGCCCACCACAGCTTGTCGCCTGCAGGGAGAAGGCAGGAAAATGGAGCAGCTTTCCCCATCCCTTCCCACCCCGGCAGCAGAGAGCGGTGGCTCCACGCAGATTTACATGCGATGGCCTGGGAAAAGGGCTCTGAACTCAACCTTTGGTGGATCAGCACCCCCTCCCCAGCTGCTGGAGGTGGCAACGAGTAGCGCCCAGTCAAAAGGAAAGGGATTCAGAATCCCACCACCCTGCCAGCTCTCACCCATGATGGCCAGGGCAGTTGCCTTGCTCAGCTGACTCTTCACAGACTCGATCACCTCCAGGTTGCTGCCGTCCAGGTTGCATCTGTTGATGGTGCCGTTGCCAGAGCTAATCCAGTACAGTTTGCTCTCTGGGTAGTCGATGGCCAGGCCTGCAAAGCAAGGGACTGGTGGTGTCTGGGCGGCACAAAGGGACCATCACCAGCTGGAGCAGACGGGGTGACGGGGAGAACGGGCACACGAGGTCAAAGTGACCCAGCACAAACCAGCTGCCGCCCACCCAGGGAGCCAGAGCTGCCAGAGCGGGGACTTGAGGCTTTTAGAGTCAGCAAGGGCCGGGTGGTACCAGAGGGTGCAGGGGGGTCCGT
>NW_009712470.1:0-16622 GCF_000703405.1 Apaloderma vittatum
TTTAAAGAGAGGCGCGAAGTCTCCTCGGTGTTTTTCTGGCACGTAAAACGTTTGTTCTGAGGGATGAGGCGTTTATCCTTGTCTTCAAGAGCTGCCGTGGCCCCGGTGCCGCTGGAGCAGCGGCTGGGGGGAAAAAACCCCCCGAGGAGGACTGGGAGGCAGCTGGGAGAATGTAAAAGAACGGGAAAAAGTATTATTATTGGTCAGAACAGGACTTTACGTAGCCAGAGTGAATTACTACCTAGTAGGCCTACAGAATATTTCATCTTTTTCGTTACATTTCAGGTCCATGGGAGGCAGGATCACAGCACAAGCGTTCAGCTTCGACCAGCAGTTTAAGCCCTATCAAAAGGATGAATTTCTTATGGTACTTCCAAGTCTTTTATGTTTTGACTTTTTTTCCTACTGAATTATAGCTGTTGGAAAACTTCTTAACGGCAGACACTGTGGCAGTGGCAGCATGCTCTGCCTGCGCTCTGTCTCCTTGGAAGCAGGTGATGTAGGTGTGGTGCTCAAGTCTTACACTTTGTGGGTTAATTATTCTTTCCAGTACAAATATTTCAGTCTGCAGTAGTGTTACTCTGTTTTAAGAGGGAACAATTTAGTCATTCAAGATTCCCAGGAACAGGAATCTGAACCGGATGCTGATCTTGACCACTGCATTTAACATTGGGAAGTCCACTTTAAACAGTGTACGTGCAGGTGGTACCCTTGCTTACAGCTGTTCTTGCTTTGTCGCAGTAGATACACTGTGCAGTGTGCAGTTAGACGTGCATATGCACCATGTATCTGAAAATACAAGATGTTAAAATTTATTGGATGCTCTTGCTTTGTACTGGAATTTTAGGCTCTCAGCCTTTTGAGACCCAAGTCTCTCGCTAATTCTGCGGCCTCCACTTTTGTTGTCTGCAAAGTCAAATCTGTTCATCTGTTTGCAGACAGAACATAATAATCTGTGGTTTTAAAACCAGTGTGGTTTTTACATCTTGTTTTAAAAACAGCACTTTGATTTGTTGTATGTCTGCCTTATATTGGTATCCTGGATAAAGAATTCAGCTTCTTTGTATTTGAAAGAGATTCACACAAAAATATGCTAATATTTCATTGCCCACTGATAAACATTTCGAACTATTGAAGTTTACAAAATATGCATTTGCCTTCTTAATGCTTGTCTCTTTTGAATTAAAAATGTGAAAATATTGCTATGAAATTATGGACTCTGAGTAGCTGTGAATTAATTGAGAACAATGGGACTATTGCATTATATAGTCTGATCTCTCTGTATCCCAGAGAGGTTGTAAAGAGATCTGGTGATGCAGAGACTGAAAAATCCATAGTTTTCTTAGCAGCTTCTTCAATGGTTATTCACCCTGCTTGTATCACAGTATGCCAGGGATTGGAAGGAACCTCAAAAGATCATCTAGTCCAATCCCCCTGCCAGAGCAGGAATTGTATGCGTATACATGTGTCAGTTTTCTTAATTGGCTTATCTATCATTTAAACTTGTCAGCTACCAACATTGCCATGAATGTCGCCTTTTTTAAAACGATAAATCAATAAGATTGAGTAATTCAGATCTTACTGTGGAACATCCCCATACCTTCAATAACTTATGGATTTCTTCTGTATCTGTTTAATGAGTTTTGTGTGTCTCTATGCTTCTGCAAGCTTCAAATTTATTTACAAAATGTAGGTTTTACAATCATACATAGCATTTAATTTTTGACTTCAACAACACTGCATGCAGAGATGGAAACGTTTAATCTCTTCTTCCGTTTTCTGTACCTTCAATGATTTCATGCAACCTTTTTGTGTGTTCTTGGACTAAAAGTGTGCTAGTGCAAAACCTCCTTAATACTGCATATATATATGTGTATATATATATACACTGAAGATATATTGAATATATAAAAGCCACAAACCCATGTATTTCATGGTATGGTATTTGGAATCCAAACTGAAAGACCACACAGAATCTACTTGCTAATTGGCTCCTTAGGATTTGCTTTGAAAGTATCCAGTGCATTATAAATGATGATTTTATAATTAATTTCATTAACTTGTATTCTCTTATTTGAATATTGTAGGCATTTTTTAATGATCCAAATGTGAACTCCAGTTTAAAGCTGCTCTCAGCTTCAGGAAAATGGACTACATTGGGTAAATTTAGAATAAATTAATCTTAAATAAAAAACTTGGTGTTGTAACCACTTCCCTCTAATTTATCATTTTGTAATAATGAAAGCTCATAGAAGTGTATCTTCACTTGGTTGAAATATCTTACAAAATGACTTATTTTATTAAATAATAATAATTTCTTATCTGGTTTGTTACTAAACTGTCACTTTTTACACCTTTTTTCCCTTGACCCCTGCATCGATCCATAAACCAAGCTCCTAGATGTATTTTTAAACAGTCTGTGACATCCAGTGGACCTGATCATGTATCCAGACATAATCAAGTGCATTCATTGTGGAATTACAGTACTACCTTATTCACATAATATCTGGAGAAAGACGCTCCTCTATAGATGCAACCACCTTATTTAGGACCGATCTGGGATTATCGCTCTGTTACAAATTTAAGTTGAGGGAGCAGAGGACATCAGTGATCTAGGCATGGATAGAGCCCTGTGACAGGTTGCTCTAGTTCTAGTCGTGGCATAAGGTTGACCTCTACTTTGTTGCCCTGTCATTAACTGCTTATAACACTTGATTACGTCTGTGGATGGAGATGAGGCACTAAAGGAAGAAGGCCAAAAGCGAGTAGCGCGTAACTTTATGGCACCACTTTGAAATTGTATTTCTGATTATGTAAACGGTATCCAAATTTTCATGGAAATTGCATGTGATTGTGTAATGGGACCTTATGCATAATGTGAACTCTGGTATCACCAAAGAGATTTTCCTTCACAGGAATATTTTAAAAGGGGGTAGTGGGAAGTCCTCAGTTCTTTTGGTTTGCCTGCACATAATTGAGTGAGTGTAAATATTTAATAGAGCTTTGGGAATTTTCTAGCTTTTCCATTTCAGCTCTCTGGAATTGGCATAGGTTTTTCCCACTATATACAGTGACACTAGACATTACCACCTTTTTGTCAGCAAAACCCATTTTCCAAACCAGCTGCTAAAACAATTGAAATAGGTAAAAAATATCACAAGTCCCCCTTCAGGTACCTCTTTTTCACTCTGGCAAGCGGAAGGAAAATAAATATATTTCAAAATGTGGGTGAGCCCTTTCCTGCTTTAGACCAGAATTTTTTTAGGCTATCTGTCTAGCCTATGACTTGCCAGCCCCTGTAGGGCAGGTCAGCAGGTTACATACCTCGTGTTAAGAGCAGAGGGTCACTTGCCAAGTATCCCAGTTTTACTCCTGATTCTGCTCAATCTTCCTCAGCACAGAAGTAACGCATTTCATTCTGAGGACTGGAAGGGTTCCCTTTCTAAATCCTGAACAGCTGGTATACCCCATTAGCTCTTAAAATTTCATCTTCCCATTCTTTGACTATTTTTGGTGAGGAATGTTGGCACATTTTTCTATACTTAGTCTTTGTGTGCATTTTTTTAAAATATAGTAAGAATTAGCTTTGAGTGGGAGGAGGTGAAAAATCATCTAGTATTTTCTTCTTGAGACATGCTGATATATTAACCCAGATATACTGTTTACTTATCACTATAGAGTAACTCTTTTAAAAACAAGTTCCTGTTCTTGAAAGAAAATAATGGAAATGGGCTTATGTTGCTTTTTTGAAACTCTGAAGAAAATTATGTAATCTGGGTTGATTCAAATACTGTATGTGTTCTCTTGCAAACAAAAACGTTGTGCACTTTTTTTTTGCAGAGAGGAGTTATTCTGGATGCGTAATATAAGTGGAGTTCCAATAGTTTTTTAGAAAACTCCTTTCTCCTCCCTGCCATGCACTTGGACAGGAAGTATTTTGGACCCACAGAAAGATGTCAGCATTATATAAAACATCCGTATAATAGTACTTTACAACAGTATTTGTTTTCGTAGTACTTTTATCTTTTCCCAGGCTGTGGTCTCCTTTTATCTTCTCACTAAGAATTTATTTTTCTTTCTAATTCAGTGGGTGTGTCCAACTTCCATACTTATCTCTACCTCTTCTCTGTTACTTTGCTGTCCCCTTTTCCTAAAATCTGTTTCTAAAAGTTCTTTACTACTTTTTTTCTTTTTGCCTGTGTCTGATCTCACTTCTTATTTCTCTTGCCTGCTTTTCATCCTGACCTTAATATTATCAGACCATAATATCTTCAATCTCCATCTGTTAGACCAAAAGGTGGCATAAAACAGGAGGTTTTATGCAGAATACACCGTGTACCTCTCAGCTGCCTCATGTGTTGGCATTCCCGGTAGAAGCCCACAACAGGACATTGTTGCAAGTTCTCCAGCTTTACTGTTACTTGAAATATATAAAATTTTAGGTAAAAAATGCCCAAGGATATTCTCTAGTCTGTTCCATCTGATCAGGCAGATACTTAGTTACCTCTTTTCACACCACACTTTTTTGCCTGTTGTAGTGAGGATATTTTTCCCCATCTTCCTGACTGGATGACAGAGTACCTGATAGTCCTGCCACGTGCTTTAAGCACCCTCTTCGTCTGTTACTCTCGTATTTCTAAAATAGAAGCAGCAAAAGGAGCAAATCTGATGCATACCAACTCATCTCTCGAGTCTTGTATTTTTAAATAGCTGCAATGAAAACTGAATAGTAGTTTTGACTTGGACACATTGCTCGCCTTGCACCTGTCAGCAGTCTTGGGGAGGCCGAACTGTGTCTGCTTAAGCTCAATTACCACTTGAAAAGTTATCTTCAAAGGGATAGGGTTACTCTCTCTTTGTGTAAATAAAAATCCAGTATTTGCCTAAGAAAAATTCTTGAGTTGCTTTATGTACTTGAAGCTCTAACAATTGCTGTCTTTGGAATGGGATTCTAAAATCTAAGGTAGTCTTAAATCAGTGATTTTTTAGATAACCATTGCAGGTTATTGTTTGCAAAAATATTTTATGTCATTTGAACTTATTAATCATCAACCATCTTTTTAGTACAGAACACTAAACTTGCATTGTGCAAGTTCTACATAGACTGTTTTGTAAGGAGGAAGTTGCAAGAACTTTCCCTGAGGTAAAAATCTTTCTTTAACTTTGGAGGAATTCTAAATATACCTAATCTGGGGTTTATTTACCCCATACTAGAAATGCAGTGTGTTCATTTAAGAGTATACTGGCAGCACTTTATAGATATTGCAGAGCTAGCTGTTATAAAAAGCTTAATCTGCTTCAGTACTTCTCAGCTCTTTGTTTTCCACTTGAAAAGTTGTCAAGGCATTTCTTCTTCCGATTTTATTACTGACTTTTATAGTGTTATTAAAACTGGTCACTCTTTTCCAGGAAATTCTGAGTCTCCAATTTCAAATCTCACCTCTCAAATGGAGAATAAGAGATTCCAGTATATTTAAATTTTTCCATTTATAGTTTGGTTTTCTGAACTACTGAATAGATTACAAAACTCTTGATTTTTTATTTTACTCCGATGAAAGTTTTCATAAAATCTTGTTTCAGAGCAAAGCGTGTCTCCTCCCCCTCCCCCAATAAAATCCTAACAATGTAAGGCCTATAAATAGCTCAATTTCTTATACTTTGAACTCAGTAACTGGGAAAATGTAAGATGTCTCTTTTTTCTCAAGTTAACATCTGATTTTTATTAGTCTTGACTTGGTTTTTAATTCATAGGTCTTTACAAAATAATTTCTATGTTAGGGGCTGATTTAGCTCTTGTTAAATGTCTTAGGAAATTAAAATTCTGTCCTTGTGAAAGAAAGATGGAGAATTAGAAGTTAGAGAAGTCCGGAGGCAAGGAGGTGGGAAGAAGCATAAATAAATAAATTTTTAAAATCAGTTTTTTGGGGTTTTTTGCCTTAGATTGTGAGGCTGTAAGTCATTTTCTTCTGACTTGTGAATTGTGGTTGCACAATTAGATTTATCTGTTTTTTTGTAGTCACTATGGGGACAGGTAGGAGAATGTCCCAAACCTTTTTTCTTTCAAAGAAAGTACCCTTTTTTATAACCATATCTGTAGATGTGAAGCCAAGCAATTAAATGCTGAGCTTTTCTCTGTAGCTGATTTTCTTTACATCATATTAGCCCAATAAAATAATTATAAAATTTCGTGCCAGTATTTTTAGCTTAAGTAGACATTTTCGCACATTTTCAAGCCATCAACATGTAACTTTTAATTATTTTCTTAGTATTTGGGTAGTAGAATTTACCTGGGTTTAGATACCAAAATGCCCATCCTACTTAACCTACGATTAAATAGTCTCCATACAGTAATATATGGGAAAAATTCCAAGGACTTTCTGAAAGTGTGGGGCAAGAGAAGTTTTGGGTTAGGCTACGCTTGCAACAATTCGAATTGGAGTGAAACAACGGGTCCTCTTGGAACCGTGATAGGTCATGCATTCCTTCTTGGCATGCTTCCGTTCCTGAAATACTGTCATCTAGAGTGAAACCTGGACATTTCCTAAATAGTAACCTTTAGTGATCCTTTAGGGCAGTTTGTCAGGACACCACTTAATTTTGGTCTTTATTGTATGGTCAAAAGCCTGTTGATCTTGTGATGTTGATGATTGTTGTCTCCCATGGAGGGAACCTATAGAGGAGAAAAAATAAGAGTAACCTCATGTAAAGCTGGAATGCTGTGAATATTATCTTGTGTTGCATGCTTACTCATGCTCGTGCTCACTTGTGCTCATGCTCACTCGTGCTCTCCTCCCCTCTCCTGTTCAGAAGCATTTTGGAGGGCGTTCAGGGGGACTTGGAGATGAGTAGAGAATATGTTCTAACATTTGGACTGTAGAGAGCAGATGGAACTGGACTGAGTCCAGAGCTTCTTAACCATGGAGCCATAAGTTACCCAATGCCATGTGTACAGTTTTGTAGATGTAAGACTGTATGTAGGGAAGATACGTGCCCTTATGGACTGGTACCTCATGAAGGAAAATACTGCAGGGCATCTCAGATGGCACTGGATGTCTGTGAACAACAGGATCAAGCCTTGAATGACTTGCAAACACAGAAAACAGAAAAAAATATAGAAAAATGTACTCTGCATGTAGTGATTACAGAGTTAATAGTCCAGATTCATACGGGAAGTGCTGGTAGTACCTTTTTCATCTTCTGAAATAGTTGGTCAGTAAAGCTTACAGCAGCTACAAAATAACTTTTCAAAAATTTCAGATATGATACTCAACGACCCAAAAGTTTGTCAGGGCTGTTGTTCATTTTATTTTTTATTTTGTTTGTTGATATTAGCAGCTATTGACTTTTGTACTCCATCACACCAAATCTGCTGTTTGTCCTCAGATTCTTTAAGTTTTAAGATGTGGAATATGATTTTCTAAAGATGTGGTCAAATGTGATGTTGAATTCCCACGGTGTCATCTGTGACTTGCTTTGGTTGATACTACCAATAGGGGGAGCAGACCCATGGGCCTTAATGGAAGGTAGCATTCAGAGGAATTTAACATTTTCTTTATGCTTGTTTCTTTATTAGCTTGCTTTGTTTTTTGACGGACTGTGTGACTGAGTCATACTTATGTCATCTGTATGATAACCATTCAGAGAAGTTAATTATTTCCATACTGTATCAAATTATGAATTACTGTAAAGCCATTAGTACATGGAAATTCTCCTATCATATATTGCAAGCGACTTGGAGTGAAGCTTCCTTATATATTCCAGGTTCCAAAGTGACAAAAGTCGAAGCTACAGTGGTGCCCTGTACACAGATTTCCACGTCATTTTTTGATCGGCTGTACTCTGAAGGAGTTGTTAGAGAAACTGGAGATATTGTGAAATGTTATGATGACTATTACGATGATATTCTCATCTCAGATGAATTAAGGAAGGTCAGTAAAGCAATGAATGATGTTTTACAATTTTTCAGACTCTATTAGGTACCATAAGGACATATTTTTTGGTATTTTTTCCCTGACAATAGACACTTTCTATGGTAAAAATAGATATTGGTAGCTAAGTGATAGAAATGACTGAGGGCACTGCAGCGCCTGAATGTGTGAAAGCAATGTCTCTTTTCCAGGTGGGCTCTCTTTCCTTTTTAGGTGGGAGAAAAAGGTAAAAACTTCTGCCTACCCTTGGCTCAAGCAGTCAGTGCTCATGTGTGGGGGAAAGGGGGGAACACAGCTACTCATTTGACTAGGAGGGGATAACAAGTGGTGCCAATGGAAAGGTCCCGGATACCCAGAGCTGTGGGGTCACCCAGCCTTCCAGGTAGTTGATGAAGTTGAAGGTACTCAACAGCTACATCCTGAAACACTCCTGGCCAGGATTGCTGACCGTGAAAGTGTTTTTAAGGAAAGTAATCTTCATGTAATTTCACTGAAACAAAGGAGAGGAAACTATGAAAAGGGAAATTATTTTTCAGTGTAACACTGGAAAAGGACTGATTATAATTCCTGAACAGGCCTGCAAGGTAAAATCTGTTTGTTATACTCCAGGGGAGGTATTGGAGAGCAGATTATTCTGAAAAATAATCTAACAGTGGCACTTTGTTAATCAACATATGTCTTCATTATGTTTCTTTTGACTTCATAAGCTAAACCAATTTTTTTTTCTACTTATGTTTGTTTAACATTAGCAAAGCATAGTGTGGGAGAACTGGATTTTGCTCTTCCCTGTATATATAATCAACATAAGTACCTAATAATTATAGAGTTGCACTCATTTGCACTTGGCAAATCCTTTGAAGGCAATGTATTTGAACAAGTGACACTGGTTACAGGATGTGGCCTGAAATACTGGTCTGTCTTGTAAAGCTCTGGAAAAAGGAGAGAACTCAAGCTGATGTTTGAATTTCAGATGTGGTATTTAGCCTAGCAGTCCAAAATACAATTCATTTATTTATAAGTTGGGTATGTGTGAAATGTTTTTTGAAAATTAAGTATATTGGATGTAGGAAAGTTAGAGGCAACATTTCAATTAAGAAATCACTGGAGTTTCAGTCTCTTTACATTTTCCTTTCCTTGAAAGGATGAGTGCTTCTGCTTTTGCAAGTTGAAGGATTCACAGTTGTTTCAAATGAATGTGATTCCTACTCCTAAGACCTAAGATGGCAGAAAGAGTCCAGATCTTCCAGGAACGACATTAAATCTTCAGATTCAATTGGTCAGTGCCCTAGGATGGCAGACTGCAGAGGGCAGCAAACTATTTATCACCTGGCATCCCATGTTGGCCTTCAACTGCAGAACTCCATGTTTCTTTCTTACCAGCCATCTGTCTTCTGTTGCTACAGCCAAGAAGGGTGTAAGGATACCTGGTCAGGTAGCTATCAACAACGGTTGCTGCCCTGACCCCTTTTCCCTCAGGTTGTGTAACGATGTTACAAAGAGGGCCAGAGAGGGGTAAACTCATGCCTACCTTTGGCCAGTTTGCCTGGGTTGGCATCTGTAGTTTGGCTGATGTGACTCAAACACCTGGTAGCCACACTGAGTTACAATTCCTGTCCACCCTTAGAGTGCGCAGTGGTGAGACTAACCCAGCAGGTCCTCTGCGTTCACAGAACATTGCAGCAAAAGTCAGGTGAGGTTTGTGGAGGCAGCTGCGTAGCACGTCTGCGTAATCCAAGCTACAGATAAAGGCTCACTAGAGGCTGCAATAAAGAATTACATGAATGCACGTGGTCTCCTCTGGGACATCCTTGGGATTCTTTTACAGATGTGAGCTAATAGTGTAAACTTAGAGCGAAAAAAGCAAATATAGGTAAAGTTACCAAAGACTAACAAATTGACAGTGATCAACACACCAAATATAGCTGGATTATTTTCAGATTATTGTTTCATTAGCATAACGAGCAATTCAGCAGCGAATAACAAGACTTCTTGAAAAATCTTCCATTTTGTCTTCTGGGCACAAATCTCATAGTGATTCTGCTTTTATTGTATCTATAAGTTTGGATTGTAATTGCATCTGGAAGAAGGATTTAGAGAGAAGTCCCTCTTTGTTTCGATCCCTAGTTCATACATTTTATATGGACATAGACTCAGCGTGACATACAGCAAAGCTGTTGCAGTTTTATAAACTTAACCGCAGATAACAAATTCTCATCTAATTGACTTCTGTGTTACTTCCTTATTCCACAAGGTCTTGCTTCTGGAAGATTCAGACCATTATGACTTATTTAGTCCATCGGATCGCAAGGAATTTCTGTTCTGTCTTTTTAAGCATCTTTGCATTGGAGGAGCTCTTTGCCAGTTTGAAGATGTAGTTGGCCCATACTTAGAAACAACAAAAGCTTTATATAAAGACTTGGTGAGGTAAATGTCTTCTCTTTTATACAAACGTACGTATATGTGCTGTGCATAGATACTCTGTGTTGATTTGTGTAAATTTATTGTACAGTACTGCTTCAAAAATGGGACTGTTATTTAACCAATCTGCAAACTTACTTGTCTTCAGCTCTCAAAACGCTATGTAACTGGTGATAGTTCAGTGGGAAAATATATGCAATTTTAATGAGATCTCTCCCACATACAAACTTTTTTTATATTGCATGTAGGGACATTAATGTTTTATAATTCACTCCCTTTTTAAAGATTTTTGTTTCTGTATTTGTCTGCTGAAAACATGGCATGGCACTGGAACCAGACTGTCATTGATAACATAGCCAAAATTAAGTCTTCGATGTATAGTCTTGGACTACTTTCAGACTGCTTTTGGCTTAGGATTTAAAAATTGAAATACTTCAGTTGAAATTTTTAGTTTTGTCTGTATTTTATTCCAGCTGATTATTATATTTTTAAAATACAGTTGGATTTTCGCATTTTTAATTCTAAAAATACACTTCTCGCAGCATAAAGCTAAGGGTGAGAGAATCTGCCTGTTAACATGACACGGGTTAACAAATGTTTTTTTGCCAGGCCTAGTGTATGGAATTGTTTGGAATTTTATAGTGTTGTTTTGGTTTTTTTTCCTTGAGATTAGAGGTGACTGATGAGAAGTTCAAATTCAGAAAAAAAATAGACAAAGTTTTGTTTTGTTATATCCATATGCTGACTTCTCTGATTCACAAAATTTCTAATTTCCTGGCTCATTCATAGCTCAGCTAATAGGAAAATGAAGATTGGCAATGATATTACTAAAATCTTATATTATATTATACATTGTCACTTTTATTTGTGGCATAGTATGAAGAACAATATTAACCTGAACAATGGAAAACAACCGCAGACTTCTGAAATGAGAAACAACTCTCATAGTGTGAATACTAAATAATGCACTACAGTGTACACTACAAACGCTTCAAATTGCTTCAAGTGGGAATCAATATTTTTCTTCTTTCTCAGCTCCATTTGGAATGGTGTGATGATCAATTGTTATTTCATCTCCTATTTTGGGATTATACACAAGCATATTAGGGAAAAAAAAGCACATAAGATTATTTGTCATTATATTTGTCATCAAGTCTGTTCTTAAAATGTCTTTGTATAAACTTCAGAGTAAAATTTATATGTCTAACCTAAGATACAGTGAAAAGATTAGACCCAGTGATGCTGAATATTCACCTGAATATTTCTTTATTTCTGTACCACCTGTGTACAGATTACTGTATGCAAACAACAAAGTAAAGTATTTGTCTGGTTTTTTAGACTTTTTTGTAATACTTAACCAAAGAAGATTACAAATCTTCAATAACTTTTAATCAGCTTTCAGATTTTCTACTGGTCAGTACTATTCAGGGTGCAAGTTGATTTAGTGACATTCTGTTTCCCAGGGTCATCGAAAATAAATTTTTTAAGTAGCAGTGGAACAGTTGGTACTTTTAGAGAATCCACTGAAGGAAACTAAGCATTTCTCAGATTTTTTAGAAACAATGAATTTAGATAGCTGAACGTATTAATTTGAATACTGTGATTAGTCACTAGAGCTTTCTCATCAGTGTGATTAGTTGTGATATTTTCATATCAAGTGGGTTCTTCAGACATACAGAATATCCCCTGAAAGGATCCATCCGTGCTTCAGCTATAAGGCACCTTTTCTTTTGAAATTGTTCACTCTGCACTTGAAACAAGCTGTTTGTTACTCTAATCTTTGGCCCTAGTTAAGTCTACATTGACTGCATCTGTTTCTGCTCGTGTATTGTTGAATCAACCTATAGCAAAGCACAAATCCAATCAGGTCCTTCACTTTATTGTTTCCCTCTGCGGTTGAGTCTTTTTTCTCCTAAACAAGTTGAAGTTTTGTTCTAAGCGACTCCTGTTCTTTACCTTCTTTACGTTCTTTTCTCCTTGAACTTTTTTCCCTTCTTTTTCCTTTTCCTTTTTTAAAATTCGTTAAGGAAGTCAAACAGATCTTGTTACTTTAAGAAAAAAAAAAGCCTCTGCCAAAATCTTCCCCACAATTTCATCCTGCTTCCAATGTTTGCTTTTTCTATACCCTCAACCTCTTCCCTATAGGCCCTTTATATATTGTTGTGATGTTTTTCTAGTGTGCTGCTTCTGTCCTTTATACAATATCAGGAGAAAAGATCCATCCCTCTGGTTTTTGGTGGTGGTGTTTTTTTTTGTTGATGGGCTTTTTGGTTGTTTGGTTTTGGATTTTTTTCCCCAGCTGGCAGCTTGCTTTATATCCTTGAAAGTTCTGAAGCACCTCTACTCAGTTCATGTGACATAACTCATCTTCAACATTTATCTACTGCGTGTCTCCCCATTTCTGTGCCTGTAAATGTTTACTGGTTTCTCACTGCCAGTGGAGCTAGTGTTAACACTGAGTAGTAGCTAAAAAAGAAACTCACAATTTAACTAAATCTTTCATCTTTATTCTTGAATATTAAGTTCTCTGTCAGTCGCATAAGAAAACCTATTGATCTGGAGACTTTCCCTGCTCCTTCACAATCACAGTTATCTCCTGCTTTGTTTCATTTCCCCCTGCCCCCAGTTTATCCAAAAAGATGTTGCTGTTTTGGTAGCAGCATCTTGAGAGAGAAAAAGCCAGTGAAAGGGTAAGCAGTGTAGTTCTGAAGAGGGAAACTTATTTCTAACTTCATGCTGTGTACTATTACTTAGTTCATTTTTGCACAAATCGCACTGGAAAATAAAGCAATGAAAATTACTTTCTTAGGGCCTCTTATTTTCAGTAAACAATTGCTAATGAGAGTAGTGGTCTCACAATATCTGCTTACCCGAGTTCACCTTCAAATTCCTCTTGAATACCTACTTATTCTTTAAATTCTTCTTTCCTAGAGTGCTATCCCGCATTTGAATTTTTTTAATCTTAGATTGCAGTCACATTGTATTTTCATATATATTGCTTTATTATGAGTGAACTTTATTATGAGTGAACTAGAGACTTGTAAGAAGGCTGGAGAGGGACTTTTTACAAGAGTGTCCAGCGATAGGACACGGGGAAATGGTTTTAAATTAAAGGAGAATAGGTTTAGATTGGATCTGAGGAAGAAATTCTTCAGTACGAGGGTGGCAAGACTCTGGAATAAATTGCCCAGAGATGATGTGGCTGCCCCCTCCCTGGAGGTGTTCAAGGCCAGGTTGGATGAGGCTTTGAGCAACCTGATCTAGTTGAGAGGCGTCCCTGCCCGTGGCAGGGAGGTTCGATTAGATGATCTCTAATGTGCCTTCCAACCTGAGCCATTCTATGATTTTCTGCATGCAATAATATTTCTAAATTCACAGCTTTCTATGTTTTACAAACACAGCCAGGGACTTAAAATACAACTATTACATAGCAGACATTTTCTCCTTTGTGAAAAGAGTAATAATTGCTTCCTAATGAATTAATGCACAACTTATCTGTTACTAAACCAGCAGTAACTAGTCTGTGACCAGCTGAATCTACCCAAAATTTCAGCATTGTGTCATGTCCTGCGTAACTAAATAATTTCAAAATCCTTGTTTTAATATTTTTGGTTTAGTTAAATACTACATTTACATGACAAAAAAAAACTTGTTTATTAAAATACAGTCTGTGAATCTTTGTTGGTAGATCTTGTCTTCTGTACTTAACTCCTGATTTTTCTGACAGTGTCTCTCCATGGTGACAGCTGCTGTAGCACCTTGTAGTCATTGTTCTCCTTCCTTCTGTGCCATCTCCATGACCTTTTCCCCATAATAAACAAATTAATGTGAAAGCATTGAGTTATTATTTTAATGTTTGGAAAGCGTAATAAAATATTGCCAGTAAGGTTAGACTGTAAATAGAGCTTGAAGTGAATTGAGAGATAATGAGGAAGTTTGCTCTTCATAATAGAACAGATGCACATTAAAACGATGAAGGAACTACCATATTCAGTGAATAGTTTAGAAGTTAAAGTGAAAGAACAAAGGGGTATTAAGTCTGTTTTTAAGGAAATACCATCCTCTGTAAGAAAACAAGGTAGTTTTTTCTAAAATCTTTTAGGGGAAAAAAAAAGAAAGAGCAAATATGCTTGTCAAAGGCAATCTCCTGGTTTCTTTCAAGTCAGCAAGGGAAGAATCTCATCTAATTTTGGCAGATATATTATTTTGCCTTAAAAATTAACCAATGTACTACAAATAAACACTCACTCTGAAAAATGACTTACAGGAAACTAACCACAAGGGGATATTTTCTCAAGGCAATGGAGTAAATAGGAAGACCTATTCTCTGTCACCCCTTACTTTGGTATCCTAAATACATATAATAAAAATTTAGTAACCAGAAATTGAAAGCACTATTTCCAGACACGAGAATATAAAGTCAAAGTAACTTCAGTATTTAAGTATTATTTAGATATTTAAATATTGGCTATTGAACTGTAGCTTTTGAGGGTGCTTATACATGAAATATGAAAGTGCTAACCCCACTAACCTTCTATACCTTGTTCTGAAAGCTGTCACTCTTTCAGCAGAGATGGTTAAAGAGTTTCTGAACTGTGGCCGTTTACCGCCCGGTACGTTAGCATAAACTGATACCCATGTTAGTTTACCTTAATTTGCTGGTCTGTAAACTGCAGTGGTTCAGAAGCTGAGTCATGAACCAGTTGGGCTGTCCCTGCTGGGAAGGCAGTAATCTCTAGGGGGGCGGTAAGGCAAACAACTGGGGCCAGTGCCCGTTTCAGCAATGTAGTGTTAATCCACTGTTGAGTATATCAACATGTCAGCTGCAACACAAAATATCTGAAAAAGCCTCGTTACTGACTCACCACCGGAAAGATCAACTTCACGGTATAGGCTTAATTCATTCGTGACTGTGTCATTACTCTACAGATGAAATCAGTTAATCAGCGAGCCAATTTCTTTTATTGGTTGGAGAGATTGAATCAACAAAGATGATGTTGGTTGATTTGAGGTTGGTTGATTCTTATGAAAAGAAGCTTTGCAATAGCAGTGGTAATAGGGGACTGCTGTCACAGTCAGCTTGGAGCTGGCGCGGTGTACAGCAGAGTGGGGTTTAACACACATCCTCTAGCAACTTGGCTCTATGGGGACTTTTCCCAGGAACTGAACCTCTTTGTGACCAGACAGGGTTTGAGCTGTGCGTTTCTTGGAACTGTATAAGTATGGAAATTCTAAAGCTCAACTGCTCCACAGTGAGTTAATGTAAATAGGAATCTGTGAAATTAGATAAATAAATAGAAGTTACACAATCTAATTTATGAGGAAATGTAAGCAGCACTTGAAGCAGACCTGAGGAAAACTATTTAAATTTAGAATATGTTGAAATGCCTGGATGCTTTGCAATAATATCTTAGTGATATCAGTAATTTTGATGGAAGAAATGGCAGTCTTCACAACAAACAGAGTCTAGAAAGACAAAAATTCAGAACTAATATCATCTTAAGTTGCATAGCTGTCTATATATACAACATTCCAAAGAAGGAAAAACGGACCTAAACTATAATTACATATTAATTAAAAATCAGCTAAAGTCTGCATTCCTTCACCAGTACTGCTGCTACTTCCTATAGTCTGCATTAAGGTACAGTTCACTTTGCAGGTTTTTTTTCTTAAAGAATATGTGAAAATATTTTTACAAAATGTTCAGCTGAGTAACTTTTCATAGCTACTAAAATATGAACTTTATACTGAAGTCATCTAGGCCTGGGTAATAGTGCTGTAATTTAGTAGCTGAAAACACTGAAACAAACTCAGATGACTAGGTAGGTTCAAAAGTTTTCAGTAAAACATTGTTACATCCATGTTATCTAACAATGGGCAACATACCTTTTCATGGCCAATGTGAAGAGTTGACTGTCAACTATTAATCTGAACTTGATCAAATCTGAGTGAGAACACAGCACATATGTTAAAAATGAATTTATTAAATGAAAGATTCTAATAATCAGTGCTTACTGTACATGTTAAGTATGTATTATTCCTCTGTATTTCAGTGTTCAAAAGAATCCTGAAACAAAAGAAATACATGTTATTTCTACAGTCTTCAGAGTGTCTGTATATGTAAGTATTAATAATTTGTTACAAAAAATTTGGGTTTTGTTTTATTGAAAGTGGCATGCATAACAGAAAAATAATGAATTGAGAATTACACAAAGAAAGCATAATACTCCACTTCAAAGGGTTATTTTTCCACAGTTGTAATATTTTATTCATGAA
>NW_009712470.1:16653-22467 GCF_000703405.1 Apaloderma vittatum
ATCTGACCCTGCTTTCCTGTCCACTTTAGATCTTCATCAATAACCACCGACTGAAGTTTTATTTCATAGCTCGCTAAAAATAAGTTTACTGGATTACATTTGAAGTCCTAATAGTTATCCAGAAATTAGGTGGAGAAAAAAACATATCTTTAGGTCTGAGCAATTCTGGTTTTAGATCTTCTTGAGACAGCAGTAAGGATTAAGAATCCACTCTTGATTTTGTGTAGTTCCGTTTTTAGAAACGGTGCGAGAGCTTTCCAAACAGCTTGTGTTGCATCTGTTTCTGTAAAGACTGCAAACGAGTTTAGTACACCAAAAGGCTGGGGTGGTGACAGGCTGCTCACCTCCTTCCCCCTCCCTTGTCAAGTCTCATTCCTACCTGTTTCTCTTGCAAAATCATGCATTTACCATCAAGATAAGTTTGAGAACTGGCTGCATGTTTTCTAGATTCAGCATATCTGTCATTTACTTGTTACAGTAGGATGAACTACTCCAAATTCTTCTTGAGTAACCAGAATATGTAATAATTAAACGTCAGATAATGTGCCCACTTTCAAAATAACTAGCTGATGTCATTTCAGACTGCCCAAACTTCCCTGCAAGTTGCCAGTAGCCCAGTTGTTCAGCCATGGGTCATCATCATTTAAGTACTACCTGTGATTCATAAAAGGCTTTTGAAGGGCTTCTTGAAAATAAGCACTTCAAGGGTGTAACAAAATTTACCTTTCTGCTAGGCTGCAGACTGTAATAATAATAAAATAAAAAAGGAAAACCCTGATAACTTGATGTTCTTCTGTTATTACTTTTTCCTCCCCATCTCTGAATCAGCGGGATTGATGTGAACTTTGCAGATTCCTATGTTTAGGTAGATGCGTGATATTTAAGAGCTCCCCTAACTGTCTTTGCCATACATTAAATAGCATCAGTATTAAAAGAAGAAAAAAAGAAAACTCTGGAAATTTTTAAAGACAGAAAAGTGGATGGACAGACAGAGCATGCTATCCTTCCTGTAGATTTTGAGGAAAATTGGGCTTTACTGCACATTTTGAAAAATTGTGAGGTGAAAGAGAGAATTCTGAAAATCAGGTTTCCACTAAAGAACATGCTGAAGAATTTTCTCTCAGAATAGAGAAAGGCCTAAATGGGTAAATCTAGATTGTTTGATGGCTCTGTGGATCAAAACTCTTTAAATTCTACTTGGAAATGGCAGGAAGGACAACTACTGGAGCACAAATATATTTCTTTGTTATGAAATGTTTCTCTCAATGAAATAATTATGTTTCTGCAGTAGATATAGTTCCTGAGTTTATTTCGTAAATAACTGCAATGTGTGTTATTCTAATCTTAAAGTTGAGCTGACATTTTTAAAGCTGTATTTTCTTGGTTTGTAGCTGAAAGATACCCTCTTAATAATAATTATTACTAATAATATTTTTTTTAAAAAAAGCTGTTCTGGTAAAAGTGACCTGAAGAAGAGCTGAGAAGCTAGAACATACATTTTTGCAAATTGGATTAGTGAATGGACTTGTATATCTGCATAAATAAAAATGGAAACAGGAATCAAGAACCTTATGTTACACCATCCTGATACCATCCCTTTTTAAACCATGGCTAAGAATCATAGAATCATAGAATGGCCTAGGCTGGAAGGGACCCTAGAGATCATCTAATCCAACCTCCCTGTCTTGGGCAGGGACGCCTCTCAACTAGATCAGGCTGCTCAAGGCTCCGTCCAGCTTGGCCTTGAACACCTCCAGGGAGGGGACAGCCACAACATCTCTGGGCAATTTATTCCAAAGTCTTGCCCCCCTCGTACTGAAGAATTTCTTCCTCAGATCCAATCTAAACCTATTCTCCTTCAACTTAAATCCATTTCCACTTGTCCTATTAGTGGACACTCTTGTAAAAAGTCCCTCCCCAGCCTTCCTGTAGGTTCCCTTCAGGTGTTGGAAGGCAGCTATTAAGTCCCCCTGAAGTCTTCTCTTTTCAAGACTGAACAATCCCAGCTCAGGAAGACCTTGTTTTGGAACAATATCCAAAAAAGCACGCTATTGGAGATGTAAATATTTCAATGTATTAAGGTGTAGTTATATCTGTAGATCTGTTTAGCATCAAAACTTGATGGACCTAGGCATCACAAGAGAAATAATTTTCAATCTTGTGATCAAATACTTTGTTGAACTGCAAATACCATTGAGAGCTTTGGGGCCTATGTATAATGAAATGTTACAGCTGAAGCATTTGGATGCTAGCTGGTATTTCAGAGCGTTCTGTACCTGAACCTGAACTATGGCAGTGCTAGAAATCAGTGTAATGCATAGCTTTATAAAAAAAAATTATTTAAAAAAATGGTTGCTTAAATGATGTTTAATTAACTGTTTTTGCAGTATCTTTATTTCTCTACACTATACATTATGCTATGCATATGTACTCTTAAATAATCAGCTGATTATCTGTGTTCCTACAAAGAAAAAATAGAATGATCCTTCTCTAATCAGTAAATCCATCATTAACACGCCCTGAATGTATGAACTGAAGTCCACACTGCGGGTGGAACTGGTAGGATTCTTAATTTGTGTACACACATCCTGCTGCTCTAAGAACCAGAGTAAGTCTGTGTAATTTCTGGAGCCTTTAGGCTCAAGAATTTTAAGATTTTCATAACTGCTTTTACTCATTAAAAAAAAAAAAAGTAAGAACATTTTTCATTTAATTAGATGATATTATTTCCCTGATACCAGGTTTGCTATATTCTGGAACTTCTTGAAAAGCTTCATCACCATAACTTAATGCAGATTTGTTCTTGAACTGTTGAACAAATTTTTAGTGCCTTGTCCTGGTTTGAGCTAAATAGAACCAATTGTGTTCAGTGATTTTTTTACTTTCCAGCTCAGTCTCTTCCAAGAGGCTGCATGTTCTGAAGTCAGCAGCATGTTTCTGCAGACAGTGTGTGCTACCAGCAGTGATAACACCTGATGTTCACAGTTACTGCCTGGGACTGGGATGCAGAAAGGCTCCTGCTGATACTTATTCCTATAGTGACCAAGGCCACTGCTGGCTCTGTGTGCCACGCTGGGTGTGCCGGGTAGTAAGAGGGGTCACAAGGAAGTAAAAGGTTGCACCTCCAGGGAGTAATAGACAGGACAGGTGACCAACAGGAGTATTCTATTCCATATATGTCATATTTAGTATAAAACTGGGGGATCACGAGCATTTTAGCTCTATTTTGCCTCTTTCTTCAATGGATGGTGTCCAGGGAGTGCTCCATCCAATCTTCTGCGTTTGATCCCAATCCTGAGTTCCTGAATCCAGCTCCTGTGTCCAGCTCCCCTCTGCTGCTGGGCCCGGGGCTTCCCCTGCTCTGCAGCATCAGTGGTGATTGCTACTGAGGGAAGTCGGGTTCGATATCATATATATATATATTTGTATATAGTTCTTTATTTTTTATTATTTCATTATTGTTTCATTAAAGCTGTTTTAGTTTTCTAACCCCAAAGTATCTCTGCCTCATTCCCTTTTCCTTCCTGTTTAGGGGGGAACAGAGGGGGTTAGATAGCTCTGCCAGCGTTTAGTGGGCGGCCCATCCCTAACCCGACAGGCCTTTAGTCAAAATCTCAACTGACATTAGCTGATTCCATAAAGACTGCAGGAGTGGGATCTTCAGTAGCAATGGGAAAAAAGTTTAACTAGCAATGACATCTTGATGTTGGTCATCTCTTGCTCTTATTTTGGTTTTGTGCATGACCTTAGGTTATTTCTGGATCAGACTCCAAAGGCTGTGATGCTGAGTACTGTAAAATCTTAAAGCTTGCTCTCCTTATTACAACTGAGGATGCAGTAGTTTTTACACATGTATCCTGAAAAAACACCTCAAAAGAGCTGAGCATCTTAAAATTAAGAGATACAGAACTTGTATGCTGCACTGCTTAAAAACAGAATGCTATTTTTAGCTTGTGGCATTTGACTACCATTGGAAAATGCTGTAAAGTTCATAAACATTATCAAATCTCCACCTGTCTTAATGCTTTTATGGTGGTTCTTAAGATTTATAGTCTTGAATAATTCCCCAGAGGAAGACACCAGAACATATACTAGGGGCTTCAGCCTCTTTGAAATAAGGAGAGAAGACGAGGTGCCAGTAATAACTACTGGACAAAATTCACCAGTGGTCCTTGGAGAAGAAATTGGAACCCAGACCTTTGCTTCTAAGCTAACTGCCTTAACCACTGTGTGAGGCTACATTTTTCATGTCTCCTTGATGCAAAAAAATGACGGATTATTTTGTGCAAAGGAAGACAGCTTCAACAAAAAAATATGAGAGATGTCCCTCTAATCTGGAGTTGTGCAGGAACCTGGAGAAACTGGACAATATATGTAACACAGGAACTTCCCTCAGGCAAAAAAGTGGAACAGAACTTGCATCTCTTCAGCTGTTGTATAAAGGTGTTGGGGAGCAGAAAGAAACTGTTACATGTTTTAAAAGAAAGGAGGTATCAGCTACATGTTGTTGATCTTTTATATGTTCCATCACCAGACTGAATGAATAAAAAATAAATAAATCAATGCTTCAAAAATCTCCCCCCCATTTAGTTTCTGGATTTGAAGCATGTGTCAAGCCCTGTCAATACTGAAACTTTTACTGGCGTGGCGAGATGTAAGATGTTAAATTGAAGAGCCTGGTTCTTCTGTTGGTTGTCAGATGAAGACATTTATTTGGGATGAGGATTTTGGAGCTAGGTGCTTGGATTCCCTTCAAATCCTTTCTGAGGGCTAGCCCACAAAATGTTTTCAATAACAGTTCAAAGTTGTTAATAAGAGCTGTAATGAGGGTTTTCCTTAAATGCAAATATTTGAAACTGAACAGATGCATTAGCAAATGTTAAATGAAAAAGAATTACCGACAGAACAGCTTTATATATAGAGTCCCTAATTTTTTTTCTCTTTGAAAGGAAACAATTGGACCATTGTAATCATCTGCATTTTAGACTCTTAATTGTGTAAACACATGCTTACATGTTTAATTTCACATTTTATATTAATATTACATTTATCTCAAGGTTATTGGAACTATTCAGGTAGAGCTACTGTGCATTTTGTAGTGTCAGGATCCTCATGAAGTCATAATGCTGCTGAAGTAAACTATGGTGTATTTTTCCCATTTTTCCATGAACTGTTACAAATGGAACAAACTGATACATTTCATTCAACATTTGTGAATTCTCTCATGCCTATCCATGTTGTCCTAATACTTTTCTTTTAAAACTTCCTCTCAGGATGACAACGGCCTGTGCTACCCTTCAAGCAAAAGCCACGAGCAGACGTTTGCTTACTTGATTGTGGATCCCTGCAAGCGACATGTGCACACTCTGTATCACTGCTTTGGTGGGAGCTTATTTACTAACTAGTTACAAACCTGGCTGTTCCTCAGTTTTATAATGGAAGTAGCCTTTTCTCTGCATGAATTCTGGTAGAAATGGCCTAGTTTTCTTACGAGGAAGGCTGTGCTCCTTCATTCCACACTCTGAATGGCAACGCGCTCATGTAGATGTTACTATGCAGTTTGTGACAAAAGTTTTTACTGTATTTATAAGTCATGCTTCTTGAAGATGTTTTCTCGGCAGTTTAGTCCCCCCTCCCTCACCTGTTTTATCTATTAAAAGGTATTTCTGTAGCAGTCTCTTCAGGAAACAGCTTTTCAGATCCACCTCGCATGAATTCAGGGGGAGGCTCCAGGGACAGTGAAACCTCTGCAGAACCGGGAGAAAGTGCGTCAGGCGGCCCGGCCCGCACCAACCTCCCCCATCCCTCCCTCCC
>NW_009712471.1:0-2145 GCF_000703405.1 Apaloderma vittatum
CTCACACTGGTTCATCCCGCAGGTCAGACGTGCGGTTCAAGAAACCTTTTCTAAAGAGCGAGTGCAGCTGTACGCACACAGAGATGCTTCTTTAAACTGGTTTTCTGGGTTTCTCAGACCAGTTATGGATGGGCAGAATAAATTCTTGTGTTGAACTACTTGGTACAGAGATAGCTTGTACCGGCACGGTGCAGACCCAGGTGCTCCTGAGCCAGAACCGCTGTGTGGGCTTCTCTGACTTTGGAAAAGACTTTTTTCCTGCAAAAGGATGAATCTGTAAATTAAAACAGGCGCTGGCAAAGGTGGGAGGCAGGGGAAGGAAATGAGCACGTCACCTGCCTTTGTTACGGGTTGGAGGGACTCTGCTTCCGAGCGCTGGATGTCACCGGGAGTGGGTGTGAGGGCAGGGAGAGCTGGTCCCTGCAGGGTGTGAGGTGTGGGGGCAGAGCAGGTCCCTGCAGGGGCATGGGGTGCTCCAGGGACAGAGTGGGAGGGAGCGACTCTGCAGCTCCACAGCCATCGTCCCCCCCGGCTGCAGTTTGGGAGGTTCTTCCAGCACTTTCTCCAGGTGACCTGTTGGCTTTCCTTGCAGACGAAGGCTCTGATCGATAAGCTGCAAAAGCTGGTGTCGTCGGAGGGCAGGTTTCAGACCCTGCGGGGGGGGAGGCGCTGAAAAACTGAGTGGATGCTGGTTCTGCCCCAGCAGCTGCTGCAGGGACCCCCGGTGCTGAGGGCCAGGATCCCACCCTGAGAGAACGTTTTAGTTCTGCTCCCTGCAGAGTCCCACCCTCCACGCCCCTCCAAAGCCCTGAGTAAGGCAGTTTTCTTTATTACTTTTTCCTGGTTTGCCCCCAAAGTTGTGACCCTCCGTGTGTCCCCTACCTGGGAATGTACCTGACCGACCTGGCATTCATCGAGGAGGGGACCCCGAATTACACTGAGGATGGCCTGGTGAACTTCTCCAAAATGAGGATGGTGAGTGTCCCAGGGCCACCACGGCGGGGGCCGAGTCGGGGCGATGCGGTGGGTGCCGTGGCCCTGGCCATGTTCCCTGGCACGCCTGCATGTGGCCGGGGTCGTCCCTAGTGAGGGAGGTGTCTGGAAGGAACAAGAAAGCCCTTTTGCGTTGTGCCGTGGTTGGCCGTGCTGTAAAACAGGTGCCGCGTTTTTATCTCCGGACAGATATCACACATCATCAGAGAGATCCGCCAGTTCCAGCAAACGTCCTACAAGATCGAGCACCAGCCTAAGGTACGGGCCAGCCCCTCTGCTCCTCATCTCCCTCTTGAATCACAGCGTCTAAGCCCTCCGTTTGTGGCAGCTCCTTTGGGGAAATGCTTCTGGAAGGAATTTGAGGCAGAAAACGCCATCAGAACCAGCGCAGGCCAGGGGGGATTGTGTCAGGCGAGGCCTAACGGAGAGAGACGGGCACAGGAGACATGTAGTGACCTCCCTGCTCCTCTCGCCACCTCTGTGCCCTGATGGAAAGAGCTCGTTGCCCACCCAGCATTGCTGGCAGAGCAGGAGGATGTGGCTTCCCACCTTGGCCAGAGCAAGCCACTGCTGTCCCTGCCTGTCCCTCGCTCTGCTGCCATTTGCCCCCGGGGCCAGGACTGCCCTTTCACTCCAGCTCCCCCTGCAAGCTGCCACCATTGTGGGCACAAGGGTTCCACAGGAACAAGTAACAAGCATCGGGGGCTGTGGGGACCCCTGCACCCCCCTGCTTTTTGCTGCCTGATGCCTCCACACCGGGAGCAGGGACAGACTCTGTGTGTCCCCCCGACCCCTCACCTGCAGCTGAGTTACCTGGCACTGGCAGAGCCCACCCTTGAGATGTTGGGGAACAGCTGATTTAGGGCAGCACCCCCCTCCGCAGGCTGGGGGTGCAGGCAGGGAGCAGAGCGTGTCCCACCGCCTGGTGCTGGGTGGTCTCCGCCTCGCGGTGGCCCCCCTTGGGACCACAACTCTTGGCCAGGCTGGGGGAGGTCAGGGAGCCACGGGTTCCTATTTTAGCCCCAGCTCTGCCCTCTGCATCCCTGATACCCACGCAGGGCACAGCTGTTTCCCGGCTGGTCAGCCCAGGTGACCCTTGCCCTTCCCTGGCCTCTCCTGCCCGGGAGGAAGATGAGCAGATGTCCTGCCCCG
>NW_009712471.1:2197-2496 GCF_000703405.1 Apaloderma vittatum
AATAATCGGGGTATTGTGTTCTCAGCAGGAGAGAACATTGTGCCTGATAAAATAGCAGCAGAGAGGGAAACTGAGCAAGAAAAACAGGAGAGCAGCTGA
Source organism: Apaloderma vittatum (assembly GCF_000703405.1). NCBI lineage: Eukaryota > Metazoa > Chordata > Aves > Trogoniformes > Trogonidae > Apaloderma > Apaloderma vittatum. The sequence continues at coordinate 2,297 of NW_009712471.1, forward strand.
GGGCTAGGCGAGGCTTTGCAGTGCTGGGATGAGATAAGCGCGTGTAACGTCTGCGCGGGTTGGCGGGAGCTGGCACTTCTCTGTGACTTGTGGTTTAGTGTTTGGGCCGTTACCATGTCCCAGTTTTGGCACTTATCGCCGGCTGCAGCAGAGGTGGGGTCCTCCGTGCTAACGGCTCGGCTCTCCCGTTGGCAGGTGAC
>NW_009712471.1:2570-2841 GCF_000703405.1 Apaloderma vittatum
GCAACCTGCCTTCTTGGGGGGGGGGCGGTGCCCGGCGGCCGCTGGCGTGAACACGCTATCCCACACTGTATATACCCGTCTGTTTCTGTTGGACGCCCTGGAGTGACTCCCACGTGTGTGCTTCTCCAAGCAAACCGCCCTCCTCGTCCTTCGGCCGCAGTAGACCTCGCGTAGAAGAATTCCCCGCATCGTTAACGGTTTTCACGCATCAACACTTCGCTGGAGTCCCGGTTTCTTTTTGATGATGTTATTTATTTTCTTTCTTTCTTTT
>NW_009712472.1:0-5813 GCF_000703405.1 Apaloderma vittatum
CCATGGGCTGAGGCTGATGCAGACCCTGCTGCCTGGCCACCCTGGCTCCCAGCCAGCCGCCCTGCACCTGCCTCATTGTCTTCCTCCTCTTCCTCCTCCTCCCCTACAGGGCAGCATCCCCTCCCCCTGACATCACAGACATCCTATATGCTGCGGTCTCCTGCCTGCTCATGTCCCACACCTCTGTTATGAGGCTCAGGAAGGGCAAGGGAACAGCCAAGCATCTCCCCTGCCACCCTACAACTGTCCTTCCACACCCCAGAGCTAAGAGCATCCCCTTGGAAGGTGGCTCAGTGGCACAGGGGTGGGGCGTCAGACCTGCCGGGTCCTCCTCCCTGATTATGGCCAGGGTTGTGGTGAGCTCTTTCATCCCTGCACACTGCCGCTGATCTCCATTTTGTCTGGGAGGTGGCAGCTAACACTGGCACAGATGCTGCCACCACTCCCTCCCCTCCTCATGTGTAGCCAGAGCTGCAGCCCCGAAACCCTGGGGTGTGTTGGGACCTCTGTGCCATGTCCCCACCCCCATGGCTGCCTACCCCTCTCCATGCTCAGCCATGCTGTTAACCTGCCAGAGATTGCTGCCTTTTCCGTGCAGCTTTTGCCTGCTGTTTTTGTGTGCAGAAGAGAGGATGTGGAAAGAAGACAGAATGTGAGGTGACTTGCCTTTGCAGCAGGGATAGGCAGCTGGATGGTGGTGAGCAAAACCCTACTTACACAGCCTTAAATTTGCAACCTGCAAATTTAATCTGAATTTAAATTCCCTGGGAGCTGCAAGCACTGCCCTGAAGCTGTGTCTCCCATTGGAGTCGTTCGGAGGTGGGGAGGCAAAAGGCAGGCAAGGTGCCTATGATGGCACTGGAGAAGCAGGGGGCTGGATTTCAGCTGGAGATGGGGGGACACCTGCCCTGGGCTGTCCTCCGAGCTGCTTCCTCACCAGTGGGTGCTGCTCTGGTGAAAACTGCAACATCATGGCCCCTTGACCTGCGCAGGAGTGGGAGGCGAGTGGCAAGCAGCCGCCAGGCTCAGCTGGCAGGCGCTGGTGGTGCTGCATCATCCAGGCAGGCTGCTTGCAGGGTCCCCCACTGTCCCAGTTGTCCCTAGAGGGAGGGCAGGATCCCGTGTTCCCAGATGGAGATGGAGGACACCAACGAGGAATTCAGAGGAAGCTCTCATTAAAACAAATTCGTTGATGGCTGAGGGCACTGTGGCTTGGGAGGTGCTGCCAGATGGGCACAGGGAATGGGGTGTCCTGGCAATACTGACCCACATTACCATCACTTGAACCCTGGTGTCCTGCAGCACCCAGGGGACAGGTTGCACAGCATGTTCCCCTCTCGCATCCTTAGGGGAAGACTTCGTTGCAGATGGCAGTTGGGGACAATGTCACCTGCCCCACTGGTCACCTCTCTGCAGTGGCAGGAGGGCTGCCAGTCGGTAGCCCTTAGACTTAAGCGAGCTCTTGTTAGCTAAACGCTGCCTTTCAGGCATTTTCACTCATCACTGAGGGCTGGCGGGTGTGCTGGTAGGGATGGGTAGAGCGCAGTGGGCTGCACAGGAAGCAAGGAAAGCATTTCCCTGTGGAGTTAGGGGACAGGTCTGGGTATGCCCCTTGGCACCGTAGTCCTGGGGACTCTGCTGTCCTCCTCTGCTGTCTAGCAAGTATGTGGGGTGGCCCTGAGAGGAGGTGAGGAGGGACCAGGGAGTGGGGCCATGGTGTGGCCTGCTCCTAGTGAAGGGCTGATAGTGGCTTATTGAATTTCTCTGGATGGTGGATTAAGCAAGTGGTGGCTGACTGTCTCCAGGCAGAATGAACTGTCTGCGCTTGAACAACCTGCCTGCCCTAGGGGAAGCTGCTTGCTGCTGCCCTGCCTGTCCACAGCCTGCCTACTGCAGTGTGTCCTCTCTCTGTGGGTTGCTGAGTGCTTGTAGCCAGTGATGCTGGTGGTGCTGCCACATTACGTGGGCTGCAGGCTGAATTCCTCCTGCAGCCAAGGTGGGACAATAAGAGTTGGGGGAAGGAGAGGAAGCTTGGGAAGGAGCTGGGCAGGGGACTGCCAGTGCTCCCTAAGGAGGCATGGTCCTGTCTGGGGTCCTTGTACTGCTCTGACAGAGATAGGGCTAGAGAGACCAACAGATGAGCCGGAGGGAAAAGGTGCGTTGCTGACTGAGGAGACTGAAGGAAATGGATGGAGACAGAAAATGGAGCTAAGCTTGCATTTCTGCAGCAGGGAATACCGGCAGGGAGAGGAGCCTGTGCTGCTGGGCTAGGTGAGCCAGATGGCTTTCTGTGAATATGCTGGGATGTGAGCATCCGGATGGTAGGGAGAGAGAAAAGGGTCTGCTGGTCCAGTGAGGAAGGGGCTTCTCACAGCCGATGAGAGTGGGCTGAGGGGATACTCATGTGGGGCTAAGCAGGTCCTTTGGGCAGAGGAGGATAAACAGCCACCAATGGGGGCACACAGCAAGACAGGGCACTGGAAAAAGTGGGATAAAGGAGAAACCGGAGTTTGTTCATGGGAGGTAACAGTCTGGAGGGGGCTGTGATGAGAACAACATGGGGGCAGGATGGAATGAAGGCAGAGTGTGAAGCTGCCTGTGGTGGGCAGCAGTCAGTCCTGAGGCTGGTGGAGTTGCTGATGGGCATGTTGTTCCAGTGCTAGTGGCTCTTGCTGAGGGCTGTGCCACAAGGTGGGAGCCAGGGGACTTGACCCACCTCTTTGCAGCCCATGTAGCTGGAGAAACTGCAAAGTGGGGGAAAAAAGCTGTTCCAGTTGTGGAGGGGGAAAAGAGAGTGTTTGTCACAGGCAGTTGTTGGGTGCTACATGGGGTTTAGCCGAGAAATGAATCCATTGTCCCTGAGCACCAGTGGTACCACAGGGTGGAGCAGCTTGAACTGATTGCCTTGTGAGAATGCAGTGCTTCCACCCAGAAATATATCCCATAGTTTCATGGGAAAAACAGCTTTTTGTTTCTCCTTTAGCAAGGAGTCCTGTTTAATTTTTCCTTTCTCTCCTGTTTGAGAAAGCAGCAGAGTGGGGAGGGAAGAGGCCCATTGGTATGTGGCAGCCTGCTTGCCACCTCAAGGACTCAACTATGGTGTTAAATGTCCACTTAAAATTAGCTGTGCTCAAGAAAGCCTGAGACCAAGTGCTTGAATACAGGCTGGTGGGATTTAAAGGTGCAATGGCAGTGGGACCTATGGAGCCATCCCAGTGAGGTGGTGAGGGGAGGGTTTAGGAACTCTGATGAGAAGAGATTTGTCATTCTTCTGCTGTTGGGGATGCAGGTTTGCGTTTAGAACAGGCAAAGTGTTTTTGAAAGACCACCAAGCTTATAATACTTTCTGGCTGCAAATTTTTCCGCTATGCCATGAATATATCTGTCTTTATGCACAGCATATGTTGGTTTTCTTCTCAGCCCATATGGAAGTGAAACTGGAGCTGTCAAACCTCAGTTACTTTTAAAGCCATCCCCTTCTCTCAAGACACTTTCCATTCTGTGCATTTATTTTTTCTCGTCTTTTTTTTGTCTCCTCCTTTACCACAAATTCAGGTATATTTTTCGTTTCCATCATGGAAAAAAACACCTCTTGTTGAGGACCCATCTTTACTGCTCCACTTCCTTCAGATCATGGATGGCATAACCAGAGCTGTGCCATTGCTTGCTGCTGATCTCCTTCATCCCAGAGTGAGCACCATGCTGGCAAAGACGAGGCTCAAAGTGCCCCAGGGCGTCTGCAAACACTCTTGCAGGGATCTCCCAGGCAGGAGTCCTACAGGCAGGGATGCTGGAGGAGTTGGTGCCTGCCTGTGCTCTGAGGTGCTGAGCTCATCCTCTGCCATCAGATTCAGCATGGGGAGCCAGGGAGCTGGGGATGGGTAGAAGAAGGGATTCATGTTAGAAGACAGGAATAGATTTTGTCAGAGCTGAACCCAAAGGACCTAGTAGTGTTCAAGGGAAGGACCCCAGTGTTCTTTTCTAGCCAATGCTAGATAAGGCTTAACTGGGGCTCGAGAAAGGTGGAATCGGCTGCAGAGAGCCCACACACCACTGCTGAGATGAGCGACTGCTCTGGAAGATGTTAATAGAGTGGTTTGTTTCATCTTGTGAGGTTTATGGTTAATAATTTAAAAAGGAGTGGAAAAATAATTGTGAACTGGGAGCTTCAGCCGAGTGCAATTGCCACTGGCTTGCTGGCTGTTGCTGCTCCTGCTGACACCATGTTTCTGCTTTTGCCAGAAGCAGAATGAGAGGCACATACCAGCGGGTGTGTTCAACACCTCCTTTTTCAACAAGATTGCCATCATTTTCCTCTTCAATCCAGTCCTGCTGCCTAGTTGCTGCTCTCCTGGAGTGGGAGTGAAGGCAGGAGGCTCAAGAGATGGGCAGGGGCTTGCTTGGAGGTGAGGGACTACCTGCTTAGTGCCATTGGCACTGCAGAATGGAAAAAACGCTCCTCAGGGTTCATTCTGATGCCTATGTAGCTCTCTCCTCTGTCCTGTGTCCTCATCTGCTGTCGATGCCCATTGAGTGATGCCACGGGGTGCTAGAGGCTCTGGGTGCTGCCTTGGGGTAAAGGCAGGGATGTCCTCTGGGAATGAGCAGGGATCTTGACCTGAGAAAAAAGAGGGAGACGGAAGAGGTGAAATGTGGGCAGACTGACGCATGAAACAAAATTAAAATGTTGTCTTCCAGGCAGCTGTGTTCCTGGGAGGTTTCATTGGACAAGCTTTCTATTCATTTTTCATCAGGCCCATGAGAAGGCAATTTGGACGCGAGCTTTCCTAACTCCCTTTTTTTCCTTCCTTACAGGATAGCTGCTGCTCTCCACTAGCAGGACCCACCTCCAGCTGGCGCGATGGCGGGAGCATCTGTGAAGGTGGCGGTGCGTGTCCGGCCCTTCAACTCTCGGGAGATGAGCCGGGATTCTAAATGCATTATCCAGATGTCAGGAAGCACCACCAGTAAGTGCCGGTGTTGGATATGTAGAGGGGCTTGGGAAGGCTTTGCATGCTGTCTGGGGAGGAGTGTGCATGGCCTGGCCACAGTGGTGAGCAGTGGACTGCTGGGATCTTTGGTGTGGGTGCCCATAGCACCTGGCATTGTTTGGAGGAGGAAATCTAGTGCCACTCTTGAAACAGCAGCAGCGATATCTATGTGACATTGAGCGCTTGGTTTTCGGTGATACCAAATGGGACAGCATTTCGTGGCAGACGTTGGGGGGAGGAAGAATCAGAGGAATGTAGAAGCACTGGTGTGTGGATGTGAGGCCAAGGGTGCCTGACCTGAAGTTGCCTACCCAAGTGTGGAAGCTGTGCCCTGGCCAGCAAGCATCTTCTGACACCACTGCCTGGCAGGGTACTGTGGCACTGTGGCATGCCAGGACCTGTCCCTGCTTCTGTAGGACTTGGAGCTGAAACACTAGCAGGATGGAGGGGTGGGAGTGGGATTTGCTGAAAAAGTGGTGTGCTCAGAAAGTGGTGATGTATTGTAGGGGCTTGGGGCCAGCTGTTCTGACAGGAGCCTGTCCAGCATTCATGTCTCTTTAAATAACAGCTGCTGAAATTATGGGGTGAGAAAGGTGGCTGAATCCTTTGTCTTTGGATTCCAGATGGGGCAGCATCTAAAATAACTCTCCCTCTTTGCCTATCTGCCTGGAGCTTCCTACAGCAGTGACAGTGCTGTGTGAAACATGGGCATCAGCCACCCTTGCAACACATGCTGCTGGGCTGCTATGAGGAGGGCACACAAGTGTGCAGCGTAGCACTGTGACCTGGCCAGGTCCCCTGCTCACCTTAGGCCTGGGGAGC
>NW_009712472.1:5845-6770 GCF_000703405.1 Apaloderma vittatum
CTGCCGGTCTCTGGCATCTTCGGGGAGATTATCCCTGCCCCATTGTGCAGAGATGCTCCATCTGCCCAGGGCTGCTCCCCTCATGGGATGGAAGCCTCTCTGGCCCAGCAGGAGCTGCATATGTTCCCGGGCCTGGGCACAGGCAGAGATGTCCCTTCTGGCCATGACAGGTAGCGGAGACCTGCCACACTCCAGGCCTAGTCAACAGCATCAGGCATCCCCCACCTCTGCCAAGGCCTTTTTTTGCTCAAAGTGGGCTGCCCATGCCCATCCTGCTGCCCCCAGCCCTGCTGTCTGCACCTCCCCCCGGGGCTGTACCCCAGGCCCCTTGTCACCCTGCCTGTGCTGGGGAGGGCTGGCAGGGCTTAGGACAGGGGCAGCACCCTGGCCAGCCCTTTGCTGACAACAAGGTTTTTCCCCATGAATGGACAAACTGTCCGCTAATCCCCTTGGCTGGGGACAGGCACCAGGGGGACTCTGGTGCCTGCTTTTCCTGTTGGGTGGGGAAGGCAGAAGGATGCCAATAGTGCCAGCTGCCCCCTCTGCAGAGCAGAACTGTCTCAGCCCCCTGGCTCCGTGCAGATAGCCAAAAATAAATGTCTTTGGGGAGGTGAGAGCAAGTTTCACCTCTTCTGGGATTATGTGCAGAGATCCTGCATGTATGAGGGCAGGGCAGGTTGTTCTGCCTAATTTGTTTAGCTCCATGGGGGAAAGCAGAGGCCAGGGACCAGGGTATGAAGGGGTCAGCCCTTCTCTGCTGTCCTTTTCCTCCGATACTTAGAGCTGCCGCCACCTTGGCTCACTGTGCCATGGCTGCCTGCCTGCCTGTGAACACTGCTGCTTTGTTCTTGTGGCGTCTCTCCCTTCAAAGGGACTGGCTTGGGCAACAACACCCCCCCCCTCTCCCGGCACCTCGCATCCAGAA
>NW_009712472.1:6801-13966 GCF_000703405.1 Apaloderma vittatum
CCCAGCCTCTCCTGGCATCTCCCATCAGGAAGGGCAAGGAAGGGACCCTGGCTTTTATCCTGCAAGGCCATTAATATTCTCTGGCCAGAGCTATGCCTCTGTGGGATTTAAAATATAGTGATTGTTTCTCTTCTGTAGGTCTTGGGTTTTATCCTACTCAATGCTTTCCCTTGATTAGCTTTGCCATGCTGCTAGCTCTTAAGGGCAAAGAGGAGGGTCATCCTCAGGTGTTTTACTCCCCCCACTCTTGTCTGTATGTCTGTCTTCCCTGCATGCCCCGCCTCTGCCCTTTTTTTTTTCTAATCCCCTTTGTCCGGGACACAAATCTTTTGCAGCAGCTTTGCAAAAGCTCTGGGAGGCCTTGTCACAGGAGAGGAAAAAAAAAAACAGCCAGCAGCATCCAGCCATGCAGGGGCAAGGGAAGAGCATTTCAACTTGGGGATGGGAGACCCACTGCTCTTGGTGTGCTCTCTTCTCTTCCATGCCCTGGTTTCTGGCCTGATGAACCAGCTGCGTAGCTGCAGCTGGAATGCCTGGAGCTGTCTGGTGCCATCCCTGGCTGCTCCTCCATCCTGTGCCCAGCATGGGCTGGCACTGGAATGCAGAAGAGCTGTCTTGTGTGGCTTCATCCTGCCTGCTTCTGCTTTTGCCCCCACTGGCCTAATTTTTTGGGAGGTGATGCTCCCATTTGCCCTAGCAAGGGTCACTTCCACAGGGCAGAGACAGACACAAGCTGGGGTCCTGGGTGGCATGACGAAGCTGCCAGGTTGTTGCAGGTTATGGCTAGGCTGGCCACTAAACACTGACAGATGCTTTCTAGCCCCCTCTCCCTCCCCAAACAGGAAGGAAAAGGGAATGAGGCAGATGGACTTACAAACTGAAAAAAAGAAAATTAAACCAGCTTTAGTGAGTAAGGAAATAGTAAGAATAGTGAACTATCTACATATATACAAAACAAATATTGAACCCGACTTACCCCCCTCCCGATAGCAGTTCCCACTGATGCTGCAGAGCAGGCGGCGCTGGGGCAGTCACGGGCATAGAGGCAAAGGGGAGCTGGATATAGGAGCTGGATTCAAGAACTCGAGATCGGGATCAAAGGCAGAAGATCGGATGGAGTCCTCCCTGGATGCCAGCCATTGCAGAACAGAAGAGAGAGACCTAAACCCTCGTGATCCCTCAGTTTTTTACTGAATATGACATATATGGAGTGGAATACTCTTCTTGGTCACTTGACCTGCCTGTAACTCACCCAAGGTGCAACCTTTTACTTCCTTGTGACCCCTCTTACTTTCCAGCACCCCCAGCGTGGCACACAAGAGCCAGCAGTGACCTTGGTGACTATAGGAATAAATACCAGCAAGAGCCTTTCTGCATACCAATCCCAGGCAGTAACTGTAAATATCAGGTGTTACCACTGCCAGTAGCAGACACTGTCTGCAAAATCATGCTGCTAACTTCAGAAAGTGTAGCCTCTAAGAAGAGACTGAGCTGAGAAGTAAAAGTCACTGAACAGAATGGGTTCTGTTTAGCTCAAATCAGGACACAGATGAACCCCAGGAGCCATTGGAGATGTGACTTCTTGCATGGTCTCTGCACCTGTTTCTCTTTGCAGTGGCCATTTACGCACCCTCAAAACACTAACCATGCACTGGCAGGAATGGGCAGCCCCTGTGGCTGCCTGTGGTGCCCAGAAAGGCTGGTGCTGTTTCAGTCTGGATCTCAACAGAGACCTCCAAGTCCCCATTTGGAGCTGTGGGTTGGGCAGTTGCTATGGAGATGTCACTTCCAAGCCCTTTCTCCTGAGACAGCAGCTCTGACTTTGGTTATTAGTCTGCCCTGGATGCAGGAGGCATCTGGAGCATCTGAATCACTCTGCCTTCAGTGGGCAGGTGCGCGGGGATCCAATACCCAAGCCCCTCTTTCGTGCTGGAGCTGGGTTCCTGAACCCACAGCAAAGGGCATCCAAGTAGCACTGTGCTGCAGTTTCACGATCAGGCTGGATCCTGACTCTGCTTCCCACCCTCCACTTGCCTGCCTTGCTGGCAGGGATTGGCGGATCTCAGGCCAGAGGTGGCAGATTCTTCCCAGAGGAGAATCTATTGTGACAATGGAGGAGGAATTTGGAGCAGAAAGCATCCTTATTCATAACACCAGGGCATCTAGCCCCATGGAGTGCAAGCTGCATCATGCCTGGGGCTGCTTGGGAAGGCCCCAGCTTGAATCCCAAGTGGATGCGAATCCCTGCCAAATGCTGACCCCAGGGTGGGTCACATTGGGGCTGTGATGGAGGGAGTTCTGTCAGCCTTGATGCTGTACAGCCTCCTCATCCCTGGCAGTGTCAGGGAGCAGCTAGGGGCTGTGAGCATGGGAGCTGTGTCATACAAGCCTTCAGGGTCATTTCAATGTCACCTAACATGGCTGACGGCTGGATCTCATGATTACCCTGCTGGTTTGGGTTTCTTATGACACATCTGTTGTTTCAGAAAAAAAAATCATAAACTCTTTATGGGGGAGAAAAAAAGCAGCAAGTGAGGAGAAGAAGCCATGCAGTCTCCAATTTCCATGGCAACATCCTTTCCACCAGGGATGGGAAACAGCAGGCTCTTGTTTTCACTGGCAGTGTAACACAAGGGTTTAATCACCCTGCTGGTTCTGGGTACCCAAAATAAAATGCAGGGGAGGAGAGACAGGAGCCAGAGGGGGCTATGGAGGAGCCCAAATGGGGCCATGGCTGCTCTCACCCCATAGTGCCAATGCCTGTGGCTTTGGGCATGACCTTCCCAGGTGTGGGCTGAAGGGAGGCTGTAATCCTCCCATGCTGGTGCTGGGCTCCTGTGGGCAGATATTGAAGCAAGAAGGAGCCTGAGGGAAGGAGCTGTTTTTTTTTCCCCACACTGTGCCCAGCAGGATGCTTGGGCAAGGCTCGGCCCTGCTCCCTTAGTCTGGTGCAGACTCTGCCATCCATGGCACCCACTTTGCTGGAACTCTTTGGGTCTGGGGTCTCTGGACCCATTTGTAGAGATGAAGCATCCTGGTCCTGCTTTCGAGGACCATTTCAGACTTAACACCATCACTCTTCTCTCACAAGTGTGTGTTGGGGGTACCATGGGTGGCCAGGTGGCCTCATGTTCCCATCTCTTTGCCCCCAGCTATCCTGAACCCGAAGCAGCCCAAAGAGACACCAAAAAGCTTCAGCTTTGACTATTCCTACTGGTCCCACACCACGGTAAGTGACAAGAGGCCTGAGCCTGCCTGGAGCACTGAGCTAGGCTGCTGAGAGACAGGAGGGCCTCCTTGATAAACTTCTACTTGACTCCCTCCTCTCTGCAGCCCACAGACATCAACTATGCATCTCAGAAGCAAGTGTACAGGGACATTGGCGAGGAGATGTTACAACATGCCTTTGAAGGCTATAATGTCTGCATCTTTGCCTATGGGCAGACAGGTGCTGGAAAATCCTATACCATGATGGGGAAGCAGGAGAAGGACCAGCAAGGAATCATCCCACAGGTATTGCCTGGTGAAAAGCTTCTTGTTCCCCTGATCCTAGTGGGTTGCCCAAAGGAAAAGAGGAGTGGGGGAGAGAAGAGGGGAACAAGGGAGAAGCAGGGCCAGGCATTGCCAAGATCTACCACAGTCCTTCTGTGACGGCAAGTCGCCACAGCTACACCGAAGGGTGAAGAGACAAGGAGAGTCACACTGGCCTCGTGCTGAGACCAGATGAATTACAGTCTAGCCACATGAGGCTGGTGTTTGTGAGCAGTAGTCCAAGAACCAAGCTGCTGGCAGCTGTGCTAGCCAAGAGCTGCTGCATGCTGCCCCAACAGGGCACCAGGGGTGGTCTCAGGATGCTGAGCCCCCCAAGGGTGCAAGAGTGGGTTTGCCAGCTCCCCAGGAGTTGTCCCAGCACTCAGAGGCTCTATTTTTAGGAGCGAGAAGGTAGAAGCTCCTGTGGCCTGGGCACCCCAGGCAGGAGCATCGTTCTGGTGGGGGACTGAGGAGTCTGGCTCTTCTTTTCACAGCTGTGTGAGGACCTCTTCTCCCGCATCAATGACACAACGAATGACAACATGTCCTACTCTGTGGAGGTAGGCACCCTTTGCTTGCCTAGTCTGGCTCCAGCCTCCTGCCTGGCTCTGCAAGCCTCTTTGGGAAGTCCCTGGATGTGAGCTCGGTGGGCAGGACCTGATTCTGCCTAAGTGCTGAGTATCTACATCCTGACAGCCACTAGCCCTGCCTATGCCTTCTGCTTAGGTGAGCTATATGGAGATATACTGTGAGCGTGTGAGGGACCTCCTGAACCCCAAGAACAAGGGGAACCTGCGGGTGAGGGAGCATCCCCTTATGGGCCCCTACGTTGAGGACCTTTCCAAGCTGGCTGTGACCTCCTACAATGACATACAGGACCTCATGGATTCTGGGAACAAGGCCCGGTGAGTTGGGGCAGCAGGAGATGGCCAAGATTTGAGAGCTTGCAGGCATCTCCAGAAGATCCTGCTTAACTTCCTTGTTTTGCCAGTCTGGCTACTCTGGAGGTGGCAATCTCCTCCTGTTTGTGCACTGGGTACCCCCTCACATTGGATACCACCCCTATCTTACCTGCTCCCTGCTCTCTAAACATGTTGGAGCCAGTGGGAGAAAGTCTGGACTTTTGCACATCTCCTCCCAGCGTACTCTCCTGTCCTCCGTACTTGAGTTCCCGTCATGTATCCCGTCTTGAAATAAGCTCCAGCCCCATTGCCAGCTGCTCCAGTGTCCCCATGTTATAATTCCCTGCTCTCCTCTCTCTGCAGCACAGTGGCTGCCACCAACATGAATGAGACCAGCAGCCGCTCCCATGCCGTGTTCAATATCATCTTCACACAGAAGCGACATGATGCTGAGACGGACATCACCACTGAAAAGGTGAGAGCAGAGCCTTGGGGTCTTACTTAGGGGAACACGCATGGACCTGGGAAGGGATTGATGTGCTACTGATAGCACTTGGGATGAGATGGTGTGGCATGATGGAGGGTTGAAACAGATCAGTCCCAGGCACAGTCTGGGTGCGCAGTCGCTGGCCCCCAGGCAGGATATTTGGCAGCTGGTGCCCTGGAGCTCTGCCTGCAAGGACGTTAGCCCTTCTCCTGGCCAAATCCTAGCAAGGATGACTCCACAGAGCCCACCTCTGCCTTCAGAGCAATGTCACCTTGTGAGAGGTCTTTGCTTCCTCCTTGGCTCTGTGCTGGGGCCCTGTTTGCTGTGTCTGTCAAGGCTGACAACCTTGTCTTTACCTGCAGGTCAGCAAAATCAGCTTGGTGGATCTGGCAGGGAGTGAGCGAGCCGACTCCACTGGTGCAAAAGGCACAAGACTAAAGGTGAGAGCTCGTACAAGATGCCCTTCTGCCAGTGTGCATGCCACATCCTGCCTCCTCTTATCCAGCTGTGACATCTCCTTTCCTTGCCTGGTTCCTTGCCCACTACACTGCCAAAATCCTTGGCAGGGTTTAAAAGGTTTAAAAGCTGCCCAGTGCCAGTTCTACCAGGGTCTATGAGTCCATCTGGGAGGTGCTGGTTACCCAGTAGGACCAGCTTCTCTATGCCCACCCTGTGTACTGGGACTTTACCATCCCTCTGGTGCACCAGGCTTTAGAGCCACTGAAGTGGGGCCTGTGCATCTGGGCTTTTCTTCTCTCCACCAGGAAGGAGCAAACATCAACAAGTCCTTGACCACACTGGGGAAGGTCATCTCTGCTCTGGCTGAAATGGTAAGTGGTTGGAGCACAGATGAATGGCAGCGCTGTGGGGGCATGGGCTCAGATCAGCAGCAATGGGCTCAGGTCCGAGGGATGGAACATCTCAGTTCCAAGGGATGGGCAGATACATCCCAAACTGTTCCCAAGGCTGGGACAAGCTGGACTGGTGAGGCTGTGGTCTCCCTGGAGACCTGTGCCCACAGCTCTCTGCTTAGGGGACAGGATGCTGTGGTGAGTGCTGAGGAAGGGAGCAGCTCACTTTAACAGTCTCCCTGGTTTCTTTGCAGGATTCGGGGCCAAACAAGGTAGGTGCTCTGGCAAGGCTGGGGAAAGAGGGGTTGGTTTTTAGCAGTCAGGTGGGAGTGGGTTGCAGGGTGGTTAGGGGGTAAGGCTCTGCCTGGACCCAAGCCATGCTTCCTCTGCGGGCTGTCAGAGCCCTCAGCATTCTCATCACCCTACTCACCCTGTGGCTCTTGGTACCTGGTGTTAAACACCCTCCCCTGGCCCAGGTAGAGCAGGATCTGTGGACCTGAGCAGAACTGTTTGAGGTCATGGTGGCCAGGCAGAGCCATCTTCATCTAAGTCCCCATGGTTGGGGACCAGCTGTCACCTTCTTTTTGAGGAGAGCAGGCAGCCTGACAGTCCTTCCCTCTGCTCTCCATCCACCAGAACAAAAAGAAGAAGAAGACGGATTTCATCCCCTACCGGGACTCGGTGCTGACCTGGCTACTGAGGGAGAACCTGGGTGAGGACATGGGTGGGAGGTATGGGCTCAGTGGCAAGCATGGCTGCTGAGCGGAGAGTGATGGCTGGTGTGGGGACCAGTGTCTCTCTGATGTAATTGTATGTCTCTGGGCAGGGGGCAACTCCAGGACGGCCATGGTTGCTGCTCTCAGTCCTGCTGACATCAACTACGATGAGACTCTCAGCACTCTCAGGTAGGAAGAAGTACTCTTGCCTCCTCACAGCAGGAGTGGGCAGAGGGCATCTTGGAAACCCAGGTACTGCCACATGCTCTTCTCGCCTTTGTGGCAAGTCTGGCTGAGGGAGTGCTGTAGGAGGACCCTGCAGCCTCAGGCTGGAGGCCAAAGGATTGTTCTGGAGCTGGGATCCTCCAAAGGATCGCTTACTGGAGGGGTTCTGTGGCACTCCTCCTTGCCCAGCAGCTGGGAGTTTGCCCTCCCCACTGCTTCCCCCACTGCTCAGGGCTCTGCCTTTCCCTAGGTATGCTGACCGTGCCAAGCAGATCCGCTGCAATGCTGTCATAAATGAGGACCCCAACAACAAGCTCATCCGGGAGCTGAAAGATGAGGTGGCACGCCTGCGTGACCTTCTCTACGCCCAGGGCCTTGGGGACATCATTGACAGTAGGTACCACTCAGGGCTCTCAAGCAGTAGCTGCAGGCAGAGGCAGGCTGGAGACTTCC
>NW_009712472.1:14009-41472 GCF_000703405.1 Apaloderma vittatum
CTGGCCATCTGCCAAAGTGTGGTTGGGATACCTCTGGCAAGCCCCTGTGCACACATTCACAACCCCCAGCACACTCCTGTAAGCAGGAGGACTTGCATTACACCCACCAGACTTCCCAGTCTCCCCCTCTCCTTCCCATCTTCATTATCATGTGCCTGGCAGAGGTGCTAGGAAGATGTTCCCGGGGTCTCACCCTCCATGGCCTCTGCTCTGTGCTGTCGGATATCCTGCTGAGATGAACCCACTTTTGTTCTATTCTCTCTGTCTTACCCCTGCTCCCTGCTCCCTTTCTCTTTCTCTTAGCTTGTCCTGCAGCGGGAGGATCCAAATGTGTGTATTCCCCATCACTGATTGCTTCCCCATCTCTGTTGCTTCATGCCATTTGGGAGCATAGACCTGTGCCCAGGGGCACCTATGCAGCATGGGGAAGGGGTCCTGTAGCTGACCCCAGCTGGTGGATGGCCTGCAGGCCATCTTGCAAAGGGGATGGTGGCAGAATCACAGTTAGCTCCTGGGCTCAGGATAGCACTTTGAGGGACCAGTGTCCTCCCCATCTGCCGTGCCAAGGTTCCAATCCCCAGGGACTCCTTCCTCCATGCTGTCATGATGTTTCCTGTCACTGCTGCTGCTGCTGCTTCTGCTGGTGCTGGAGCTCATTGGGAAGAGCCCAGCACAGTGCTCTCCTGATGGAGGGGTGTGTGGTGATGGCCAGGAGGCTTTTGCTTGTGGATAAGCGCTATCATCCCATCCTGCCCTGGATCAGGCAGTGGAGCCAGTCTCTGCACTGCAGTCTCTCCTCAGCAACCTGCTGAGGAGATGGTGACCTGTCCTGTCTTCTCCTGGCTCCTGAACATGGTCTAATGGAGACGTATGACTGATGCCGCACCTGCTAACCTGTGCCCTGCCTGCCTCCAGCACATCATACCAAGCCTCTGTGACTTCTCGGCTGGAGGAGCATCTCTGATACCTGGGTCCCTTTGCTGTGGGGTCTAACAGCAGCTGATTCTCAAGGTGCTGGCAGTCAAGGGCCACTGCCTGTAACGGTTGTTTTGCCATTCTGCTGTCACTTTGTTCTCTCTGGCTACCCAGCCAAGATGCTGCTCCAGTGGGCCAGTGAGGGGATTCCATGGCTCCTCCTGCTCCATCCCTTCAACCCCTTTATAGGGTGGAGGGCCACTGCCTCTCCTCCCCTTCCCTTCTCATTCTTTGCCCACAGATACAGCTAATCTGGGGCAACTGTGCAGGACAAGTCACCAGGGCTGTGTCAGTGGGTGAGGATGACAGGGGCAGCAGCATGCTCTTGGGGAGGACACTTGCAGGATCTAGTGTTGCAAAAAACCATCCCCCAGAACCCAGGAAAGCTCCAGGGCTGTTCCAGCAGCTGCTTCACAACACAGTCCTGTGCTCCTGGTGGGCTACCCAGGCTGGGAAAGAGCTGTACATGCCCTTGCCCTACTGCTGCCTGCACCACTGTGCTGTCACCTGTGCCTTTTCTTTGTAATTCTTGGCTTTCTTCTCAATGCACCTTGCCACTTTTCTTTTTCCCCAACAGCATTTCTTGTCTCTGTCTTTCTCTTTCCGTCCATCTGTCTTTTCCTGGCCCATTCCTCCTCCTCTGTCCATAGCTGTGTCCGACTTAGAGAACAATAATGATGCCGGAGAGGTAGAGCTGAATCACTGCCATGACAATCTCTCCACAGTGACCAACGCCATTGCTGGGATCAGCCCCTCTTCCTCCCTGTCGGCCTTGTCCAGCCGTGCCGCCTCTGTTGCCAGTCTCCATGAGCGCATGATGTTTGCTCCAGGCAGTGAAGAGGCAATTGAAAGGCTTAAAGTAAGAGGCTGCACCCAGCGGGATGGTGGGCTCAGCGAAATGCTCTTGCACTGAGACTTGTGGAGGGGGCTCTGTATTTCCTGGAAACCCATTGTGGGTGATGCTCATGGGAAGCAATGTTCAGGCACACTCCTGCAGACTGAACAGATCCAGAGCTTCCCAGTCCTATGGATTGCCAGATGGGAGAGGATTTGTTATGGTAGGGCCCACCTGGTGCTACCATCCTTTCTGTGGGGTTACTGCTGCCATTGCCCTGCAAAGGGCACTTGTGGCTTGGGATGGGTACTTCTGGCTCAGCATAATGCTGGAGTGAGCTGGCAGCAAGTGAATGGAGAGGCTGTTTTTTGTGCCTCGCACTTTGAAGATGGGGATGATGGAAAGACATGGGTGAAATGCTGCCATGATTCATTTAAACCAGCCTGAAACTGTGGCTAGTGTCCTGCTGTGACATGATGGACAGAGCATGACAGAGTGGACAGGTCTGTCGCGCACAGGAAACGCTAACCCCTTGCTAACCCTGTGCATGCCAGGAAACAGAAAAGATCATCGCAGAGCTGAATGAGACATGGGAGGAGAAGCTGCGGAGGACAGAAGCAATCCGGATGGAGAGGTGAGTGGGTGGGAGTGGCATGGGGTGGGGTGGCATTCCCCAAGTATCCCCCCTGCCTAATGCAGTTCAGTTCCTGGAGGCAGCTGGGCAATTTGGCTGTTCAGCTGTACACTCACTGCTGACTGGACACCGCAGTGCCCACCATGTTAGCCTGCAGGGACATGATCTGCTCTGAGAAACCTTCCTGTGGCAAGGAAGCACAACCCTCCTTACAACTGTGATCTGTGGGGCAAACCCAAGGGCTGTGGTCCTGTCCTTGGCTTGCCAACTCTAGAGGCTCGCGGCACTTTGACAGGCTCTTTTTTCCCTTTCAGGGAAGCATTGCTGGCTGAAATGGGGGTGGCCATGAGAGAGGATGGAGGCACCTTGGGTGTTTTCTCGCCTAAAAAGGTAGGATCATCTTATTCTTCCTGGCAATTGAGGGCTGGTTTGTACTCCTGGAGCTCCCTTCTGACCTGCTCTGTCACTGCTGGCCAGCACCACATATTTCACTAGACTTTTCTTGGCTCTAGAACCTATGGGGAAAGTCCCAGTGTTGACCCTGCTGGGTATGAACATTGGTAGAAACACATGGCTAAACGTCTAGTCCCCATCGCCTGGATGCTGTCCCCATTCAGGTGGAGCTTTGCTGGTGATCACTGTGTTGGGCTTCACTATCAGCTTATAAAAATCCATATTTTGGGGTATTTGAGATTGCTGCCCCTGAAACCAGCAACTCCTCGCTGAGAAATGTGGTGCAGAAATATTCCATACTCTTTATTGCTTGTAGCATCCTGGAAAGTATTTTCTAAGCAGATACTGGCCGTGCCCTAAAGAATTTGTGTGCCAGCAAACCCTTCCAAGCACCAGTTACAGAACATCACTGCCCCTCACTCTTCTGTGTAACCATTGTGGTGGTGACATCCAGATTACAGCCCTAACTCTGTGAAGCCCACAGAGCAGCACGGGCTGCTGAGGTGCAGGCATGTGCAAGTAGGACCACAGGGTGCTTGCTCGGCTGTCCCATTGCACCAAGGGGTTCTCTGAGAGCTGCCCTAGAAGCTGATGCTGTTTGACTTGGCCAAACTTCTTAGTGGATTTGTGTTTCCCCAGCTGAGGTGGTGACACGGATGAAGGCTTCAGGACCTTCATGCCTTGGTGTGGCTCTTAGGACAAATTTCTACAGTGTCATCTTTGTTTCTCATTCCTGATTCAACTACTGCCTGTTAGGACCCCAGACCTTTACGTAGAAAGCATAGGAGTTTATTCCCAGAAGCAGACTGGTCTTGGAGGGGGGCATTACTGTGGTGATTTTGGTGCCTTCTTGCTCTTTGGCTGTCTGGCAGGTGGAAACTCCTCTGATTTATCCTGTGGCTGGTGAGGAAAGTTAGCATCAATAGCATGCAAAACCACATTTTATTAAGGGCAAAGCAGGACAGGACTTCACTGGGATGGCACTCCAAGAAGCTCAATGGAAGTATCTGCCTTCTAAAAGCCAGTCTTGCAGGTGTGGATAAGCTGAATGAGTCTTAGATCCTGGAGCTATATGTCTGCCCAGAGAGGCTGAGGTTAAATATTAAGGCCAACTTTCTCCTGCCAGCCACCATGGAGAAAAGCCTGTGATTCCCTTGAGCTCCAGCTCTCCTGCACTATTTGGAGTGAGTCTCTTCTATGAGCCAAGGCTCATAGCACTGTTGTGGTGCATGCTGTGTGCCAGTGGGCTGCTAACATGTTTCTTATGGTCTCTATTCTTGTTTCTGGGAAACTCAGAACTTCACCTACTCATACTCTTGGGATTTTACCTGTTGTCTGAAAGTGCAATCACAGCAGCTTGTGATGGAATGAAAGAAACTAGCTTCACACTGGAGAGGTCTGTGGCCAGGGCAGAAACATTCCTCTCATCAAGAACAAAGCGGTTTGTGACCCAGGGGAAGAAGTGATGGGAGGGAACTGTTAGGAAGGAGACCAAGGAGTGAAATTCAACCTGGAGGTATAGTTTCAGGTCTCCATTACTTTTCATTGAACGTCTGGTCTGTAACCTGCTCTTTTGGATGCTTCATCTGTCCTTGTACCATCAGTAGAGGAAAACAGGTACTTTTAGTTCTTCTCATCCTAAACCAGCTGCTGCACGGGACATGTCTCTGTCTCAGCTACACTGTCTGCAGCAGAGCTGGGGGCTGCGGTGATGCAAAGGCCTGTGCAAATGCAGCACAGCCAAGCACAGTCCTGCCCCAGAACACAGTAAGCCATATCAGGGATTCCTCATGGGAAGTGTTTGTCTCTATGAGGGGCCTGTTTGCAACACGAATTTTCAAAGGCAGCCAGGGTGAGGGTGCCCAGGGTTCAGCCCTTTGAGGAGGAAAGCAAGGAGGTGTGTAGAGGCGAGTCATCCTCGTCCCAGTTGCTCAGTTCTCTGCAGTGCCCTTGAAAAATATGTGTCTGTGCATGTTGTACTTGGAGCTGCGGAGGTCATGAGAACCTGTCCATGTGCAAGGGTTAGCCTGAGGTGCTGCTCAGTTCCCACCTCCCTTGGGAGCAGCCCTCAGTGCCCAGATGGATGGTATGTGCCAGGGTGACTCCTTGTTTGTCTTTCCCAGACACCCCACTTGGTCAATCTGAATGAGGACCCACTCATGTCTGAGTGTCTTCTCTACTACATCAAGGACGGCATAACAAGGTGAGGGCCAGGTCCTCATGGAGTGGTGGGAGCCTAGCCCATCTCAGTGCTTGACTTGCCTGTGTGGGCAGTGGGTTGACAACTATCCCCTGTATGCACACTGTTCCCAGGGCATCTCCAAAATGCCATAGCTCTGTGGGGAAATGTATTTGCCTGGCAATCTTGTTAGGGACATTGGTCCTGCTGTGCACAAAGGGCTGCTCCTGTCATCCCCAAGGATGGTTTTAGGGGGAGGCCCAGGGGAGGGGCTACTTTGAGGAAGGATTGATCTGGATTTACTCCTGGCAGAGTTGGACGGGAAGATGCAGAGAAGAGGCAGGACATCGTTCTCAGTGGGCACTTTATTAAGGAAGAGCACTGCCTTTTCCGCAGCGACACCAAAACCGGCGGTGAAGGTATTCCTTGCCTGGAGGGGCTCCACTTCCCTGGGGACCCAAGCCCCTCTGTGTGCCCCCGTCACCTGCCCCCCAGCCAGGGGTCCTGCCCTTCTCAACCTAGTGGGGCTCTCCTGCATGGCTGTGGCCTCCTCTCTGCTTCCAGAGTGAGCTGTGGCCCTCAGCTAGCTGGAAGGGAAGCTCATGCAAGGCATGTGGAAGCTCCCACAGTGAGGCAAGTCAGGGAGATGAGTGTGATATGGAAGAACAAACCCTAGATGATAGCCCAACCAAGACATGTAGCAGAGACCACCCCTCAAACCAGCAGGAACCTGGGAGTGAAAGAGAGACAAGCCTGGGGAGGCTGGAGATGTGTGCCAGAGGCTCTAATCTCCTCTCATGTTCCAGTCTCCAGATACTTTAAGTCCTTGGGACTTCTGTGATTAACATGAGGTTGGCTGAGCCCCGCTGGTTGCCCAGAGTGTGGGTGCTGCTGGTCGATACTGTGGTGTCCCCCAACTCCACACCTGGGGTGCTGTCTGGGGCAGCTCTCCCTTTCTGAGGCTGCAGGAGTAGTGCAGCAGGAGATGCAATATTTATCCCTCTGCTTCCACCTCACCTTCACTCCCTCTCTCCGCCTCCTGCTGTCCCTGCAGTAATAGTGACCCTGGAACCCTGTGAAGGTGCCGACACCTACGTGAATGGCAAAAAGGTGACGGAGCCCAGTATCCTGCGCTCAGGTGAGTCCACAGAGCTGGCATGCCAGCACTGCTCTAACTTATCTCCCTCCATCCCGCAGGGGCCCTGCAGGTTGTCCCCACATTAAACCCAGGACTTTCTTCCTGCCTTATGTGCATCCCTGTAGGAAACCGCATCATTATGGGGAAGAGCCATGTCTTCCGCTTCAACCACCCTGAGCAGGCTAGACAGGAGCGGGAGCGGACCCCATGCGCTGAGACTCCAGCTGAGCCTGTGGACTGGGCTTTCGCCCAAAGAGAGCTGCTGGAGAAGCAGGGCATTGACATGAAGCAGGAGATGGAGCAGCGGTGAGGGCACAGGGGCTGGAGTGATGAGAAGTTGGGTATCCACCTCCAGTTTGGTCATCCTTTCCTTCCCCATTCCTCCCAGGCTCCAGGAACTGGAGGACCAGTACCGGAGGGAGCGGGAGGAGGCAAATTACCTTCTCGAGCAGCAGAGGCTGGTAGGTGGCCAGGACATGTCTTCTTCTCAGGCTGCCCAGGCATGACTGAGTCCTGGCAAATGTTTGCATGGGGTAGCTCTGTGTGTCCTAAACACAAAGGCAAATCTGTTCTTCCTGGGATTAAACCCGTAAACACAGATCCAGAGAAGGGAGGAGGATGGATTCCTGTTTCAGGGAGGCAAGTGCTGTGTGACAACATGGAGGAAGGTCACACCTTGTGGGTTACATCACCCCTCTCCCTGCTTTCCCCAGGACTATGAGAGCAAATTGGAGGCTTTGCAGAAGCAGATGGACTCTAGGTATTACCCTGAGGCAAACGAGGAAGAGGAAGAACCTGAGGATGAAGGTGAGGGCTGTGCCCCACCAAAAGATTCTGATGCTCACTATGGGAGCAGGAAGACTGGACCACGGGTTGCATGGACACTTCTATGCCAATGTCCTCCATCCCTGCAGTGGGATGACTGTCAATCTGTGTCCCCACAGTGCAGTGGACAGAGCGTGAGTTTGAGCTGGCCCTCTGGGCCTTTAGGAAGTGGAAGTGGTACCAATTCACCTCCCTCCGTGACCTGCTCTGGGGCAATGCCATCTTCCTCAAGGAAGCCAATGCCATCAGCGTGGAGTTGAAGAAAAAGGTGGGTGCCCAGGGCTCCTCTCTGGCTTGCTGTGGCACCCTTAGAAGAGGCCACAAGTGTGGACAGCTGGGGAAGTGCCAAGGACGGGGTTAGGCACTACATGGAGACCACTGTCCTCCCAGGCAACTCACCATCTCCTTCTGCCCCTCTCCAGGTCCAGTTCCAGTTTGTGCTTCTCACAGACACATTGTACTCACCTCTCCCTCCTGACCTACTGCCTCCCGATGCTGCCAAGGACCGGGAGAAGCGTCCATTCCCCCGGACTATTGTGGCTGTAGAGGTGCAGGACCAGAAGAATGGAGCGACACATTACTGGACCCTGGAAAAGCTGAGGTAGGTGAACAATGCCCATGCCAGGGAGGGCTTGGTCAGCCTCAGCTCAGTTTCTCACCAATGCCTGTCACATCCCCCTCTGCCTGCAGGCAACGCCTGGACCTAATGCGTGAAATGTATGACCGTGCAGCAGAAGTGCCTTCTAGCATCATCGAGGACTGCGACAACGTGGTAACCGGTGGAGATCCTTTCTACGACCGCTTCCCCTGGTTCAGGCTGGTTGGCAGGTGAGTGCTTTGGCTCCTTTTAAGCACAGCTGAGACCTGCAGGCAGCCCTGCAGGAGGAAGTGCTGCTGGCTTTGCCGTGTGCAGGTCATATGTCTCCCTGGGGCCACGCAGCAGGAGGAAGTGCAGGTCATGGTCCACCTTGCCTGTGATGGCTGTCCTCTGCAGTGGGGGTTGGGACACTGAGGGACCCTCGAGCCAGCTGGCAATGCCTCTGCTGCCACGGTGCTGTGAGGCAGGGACTCTTGGCTTGCTGCTGGTGGGAGTTGGGGGGGTATTGCTGTGCAGCAGGCTGAGAGCCCATGCCATCAGAACCTCTGCCACAGCAGGCACGCGTCCATATGCACGCGTTGGTGTCTGAGCATCTGTCTGTATATTATGTGCCATGCATGTCTGTGCACTTCCCACACGCCAGTTGGAAGGACGCAGTGCTGGTGACGAGGATGGGCCACCCTGGAGAAGGGGTCTGCCCTGGTGGCCAGGGGGAGCAGGAGACTGAGCTGCATAGTCCAACCAACCCCACCTGCCCCAGAGGCATCCCCGCTGTGCCACGGCACATGGAGAGGTTCCGTTTGGTATTGGGTGTGGCTGCAAGTCTCGTGCCACCCACTCCATCCCCGCATTGCCCGCAAAGTCAGTGAGGGGAATCCCCACTGTTTGCACCAGTTCCTTGGGTCATTCTTTTCTCTACTCTTTGTAGCAGACAGCCATTGGTTGCTTTCTTTTCGGATGCACTTGATGAGCAGGTCTTTATTTCTTAATGTCCCTTTATTTAAGCAGAAAATAACCCATCCCCAAAACCCAAGTGAGAAAAAAACCACACCAAACCCCACAAAAAAGCAAAATTCCTGTTCTTTCTCTCTCTATTTGGAACAGCTGGTGTTAACCTGTCTTCTATCTTGTTGTACTAACCTTAGTTCAGATATCTCTGGCTGCAACAGCTCTCCTCTTTTCAACACATGCATGAGCGAGCGCATGGCTGATCTCACCCCCTCCCCTACCTTCTCGAACCCCGACTCCGACATCACCGAGCCTGCTGACGAGCAGCACCAGGGGCAGGAGGAGGAGGAGGAGGAGGAGGCGGAGGACCTGGAGGAAGACATCTTTCCGGAGTGCCCGCTGTGTGATGGCCGGGATCCATTTTACGACCGCTCCCCCCTGTTCAGTTTAGTAGGAAGGTTGGTGAGGTTTTAGGAGAGCATGCCGGGAAGGAACTAGCTCTTTCGCATGAGGGAACTGCTTTCGGACACGACTCCCACCTCTGAGGCGTTCTGGAGGTGCAAAGGGTGGCTGGCTGGCCAGGACTGCCGCTGAGCCCAGGGCACCTGGTGGGGCAGTGAGGTCTGCACTGAGGTAGGGCTGTGGTGAGCACAGTGGTGGTAGGGGATAGCTGAGGAAAGCAAATGGTGCCGGCTCCACCGGAGACCCTTTAGGCAGATCCCTCTTTGGAGCAGCCCCCAAGAAGGGGAGCTCTAATACATCTCCAGCACCAAAGGAGCTGCATAGTAGTCTCAGTCCTGGGTTTCCCAGGAAGGACCACCTCCCACCCATCTCAAGGTGACCACTCACAGTGCTGCTGACTGGGTACACACAGGCACTTCAAAGCTATGCATGCCTCTGCCACCAGCTTGGCTGTCCCATGCATCAGTCAGCGTGAGCCTCATCTAGATATGTAGGCTTGGATATCGCCCAGTGGTCAGGGGGATGAAGCCGAGGGGAGTGAGGCAAGAGCTGGGCTCAGGAGGAGGAAGAGGAGGACTCTGTGAAAAGTGGTGGTTTCTCTTGCCACTCCTACCCAGTGCTTAGCTTGAGTCCATCACTGCTGACGTGGCACAGGACATGTTCAGGGAGGGCACAGGGACCTGAGTGTAGGCTTGAACTCCTGATTAGATTCAGCTGAGGACTAGAGCTTTGTTTTCTCTGTTGGCTAGGAGATCCCCCCTGGACTCCATCAGTTTTGGTCTGGAGAAAACCACCAGCCACTGCAAAACAGGCTGTGCCGCCAAACCTGGTCACAAGCTGCCCACCCTCAAAGTGGCATGTGGTGCTTCCCGCTCTGCTCTGGGGTTTTCCCAAGGGGATGTGTGCCCAGAGCTACCTCCAAAGCCTCTGCCCCAGGCAGGAGCCAGAGGGGCTTATGACAGTCAACCTCACTCTGCTGGGGCTGCCCCAACTGGGGTGGAGCTGGAGCTCCTCTTGCTCGGTGTGCAAAAGTGAGGCTTGTCCCTGCCAGGCAAGTGCGGGCAGCTAGGTGGGAAGAGCACAGACAGCACAGACAGACAGGGCAGAGGTGGGGTAAGAGTCCTGCAGCCTCAGGCCGAAAGAGCTGGGTTCTTCCCCCTTTTTTTTTCTTTTTTTCCTTATTTAAAAACAAAACAAAACCCCACACATCAAAAAATCTCCAAAACTCTTGGGAGGACCGCAAAAACCAAAAAAAGGTCCTGCGACGGTGGCCCTCCATGCAGGGGGCACATTCCCTGGAACTCAGCACCTTCTGACTTCTTTTGAGTCTGCCCTGGGTTTGGCTCCTCATGCAGCAGCTCTGCTGGCCACATTTCTTGTGAAGTGTGCTTGGATTGATTTATGATTGGATTCTTGTCTTTGATTTTTTTTATTCCCTTTCTGTTTTTTTTTTTTTTATTACTTTGTTTGGGTTTTTTTTAGCTGCTGGCTCTATCTCTCCAAAGCTTTGGCAAAAATTGGGGTTATTTCACTTTTGTCTTCCTTTGGAAAGGCTTTTCTTTGGTCTGAGCATGCCATCTTTGCACCTCACCAATCTTGTGGTTAGTGTCCCTGCCCTCCTTTCTCTAGTGACACACTTGTCCCCCTCCTCCCTGCCTGCATCTTTCCCTCCCCATCTTTCCTCCCCTCTCCACCAGCTGCCCTGCAGTTTCAGGCAGGCAGGCACACCTGGCTCCATTTGCTTCTGAGACCTCCCTGTGGCCTCGGGGATCTGTCCCAGGCATGCAGTCCCACCAGAAAGCTCTGGCATGGTCCAGCCACTTGTCTCTGGTGGCCTCTAAGAAAAGATGGAGTGAGATGGGCCCGTTAAGAGACAGTGATGGGTTGTCACTCTTGCTTCTACAGTTTGAGTCCTTGGAGATGCTTTGGGTGGAAAAAGCCTCAAGCAGCAGTCGGAGGTCAGTGATTGGGGCTTGGGCTGCAAGTGTGGAGCTGGGGCCTCCTGCAGGCACCCCTTGGGCAGTTATGAATACCACTGGATGTCTGCAAAGACATCTGCAAGGTTGGGACATTGTGAACAGCACTGCCAGCCACCTGGAGATGCAAGTCTCATGGGAGTTTCCTGAAGCAGAAGTATCTTGGCCAGCCGCAGCACCATCCTTCCCTACAACATCTGAAGATGCTGCATGTCAAGATGCCAGTGGGCACCTCAGGGAGGGGTGCTGGGCACCCTGCTCGCACTCTTACTGGGAGCAGTGCTGCACCACAAGCAAGGGTAGTTCACATCTTGGCAGGGAGCTTGGCACCACAGGCTATGAAGGTGACTTGTCACCACTGAGGGCACAGCATGCCACAATTACCAGAGTGCCAGGAGAACTATCAGATTGCAAACTGGTTGAGGAAGGTGGCAAAAGGAGGGAAACCGCCTGAGAAACAGGGAGCTGTAGCCTGGTGGGTGGTGCTGGCAGAGATGTGGTGCAACCATCATGTTGAACCCCAGTGTGACACGTTGCCATGATAGTGTAAGCAACATGGATGACATGGAGGACAGCGAGGAGGCTCAGACCTGCCACACAGGGAGTGGGCAGCTTCCTCTTCTCCCAGAGCAAGAAGCCAGCCAGTGCTGTGCCTGTGATGTGCTGGTGGGCAGCCCAAGACCCTGAAGCCACGTGTGCAAAGGGATGGGGCAGAGAGGACACACACCACTGATGCTGCCAGCCATGCCATGTAGCCTCTTTCCTACGTGGACAAAGCCCTGCAGCTACCAGTGGTCCTGCAACACCATGAGCAGAGACAGGGTCAGGATCCCCCTAGCAGGTTCATCTCTGGAGGCTTCTGATCTCTGGCAAGGACCTCTTCATCTCCCCTCCTTTGTTCCTGCTGGCCCTGTCACCCTCCCTTCTTCCCCTGCCTTATCCCTGTCCCCCACCATGGTGATTCTTCAGCTACCCCCAAGTTGTGTTGCAGCACCTCCTGTCCTAGTCCTCTGGCTCTCCACCTCAGAGAAGGTCCTCTTCCCTCCCGGCTTCACCGTCACACCAGCGCAGCCCCCCTCCCCCTGCCCACCATGGAGGTGACACCACCATGGGGGGGACAGCCGGAGAGGTACACGAGTCCCGTCTGCTTCATGGTGCTGCCTGTGGTGTGCTGCCTGCCTGCTGCCTACCCCCTGCCCCTCTCGGCTGGCCCTGGCTGCCTTCTCTTTAGTTTTGCTTTGCAGCGCTGTCGTCACGCTGTGAGCGGTGACCTGGGATCCCGGCCACTGCCGGCCGTGCCACCTGCGCCTGGGGACCCTTGGGTGGGAGCAGTGACCGCTCCCCTCGCTTCATGGTGCTGCCTGTGGTGTGCTGCCTGCCTGCTGCCTACCCCCTGCCCCTCTCGGCTGGCCCTGGCTGCCTTCTCTTTAGTTTTGCTTTGCAGCGCTGTCGTCACGCTGTGAGCGGTGACCTGGGATCCCGGCCACTGCCGGCCGTGCCACCTGCGCCTGGGGACCCTTGGGTGGGAGCAGTGACCGCTCCCCTCCGTGTTGTGTGTGTTCCCCCTCTCTCTCGCAGGGCCTTCGTCTACCTGAGCAACCTCCTTTACCCTGTGCCCCTGGTCCACCGTGTGGCCATTGTCAGTGAGAAGGGTGAGGTGAAGGGATTCCTGCGTGTGGCCGTCCAGGCCATCTCAGGTAGGGAGACCCCCTACAAAGTGTTCCCCTTACATTCCTCCATGTTCCCCTTACATTCTCCCATGCCCTCCATGTGAGCTCACCCCCATCCCTCCTCCAGCGGATGAGGAAGCTCCTGACTATGGCTCTGGCGTGCGGCAGTCTGGGACAGCCAAGATATCCTTTGATGACCAGCACTTTGAGAAGGTATGGTGGTGGCTGGCTCTTGTGGGGAGTGTCCAGGGACTGCAGACAGCTGCCTGCCATGGCGCTGCTCTCCCATGGTGACTACCAAGCTCTCAGAGGCATCACACTGAAGGGACTGTGCTCTGGGTGCATCTGACAGTCCCCAGCCCTTCAGCATGGCTCTTGATCATGTCTCAGGGGAGCTGTTGTGGGCTGGGAAGGGAGAGCTGGAGGTGCCCTGGTGCTTGAGGCAGTGGCACAAGTGGGACCACCAGGGGGACCAC
This sequence comes from Apaloderma vittatum, assembly GCF_000703405.1. Classification (NCBI taxonomy): domain Eukaryota; kingdom Metazoa; phylum Chordata; class Aves; order Trogoniformes; family Trogonidae; genus Apaloderma; species Apaloderma vittatum. Next base: position 27,179 of record NW_009712472.1, read on the forward strand.
CAGCATCCCTGAACCTCACTACTGGCACAGTTCCAGTCGGAGTCATGCCCAGCTGTTGGAATGTCTCGCTCGGGAACGTCCCAGGAAGAACTACGCATTGTTGAAGGCCAGGGGCAGGTCAGCGATGTGGGTCCCTCTGCTGATGAAGTCAACAACAACACGTGTGCAGGTGAGGAGGTGCTGACAAGTGGCTGGGGAACAGGCCCTCTGTCCCAACACCAAACCTTCTGCACCTGCCCAAGCATTAAAAGTCTACTGCCCCGGTGCAGGGCTGCTGAGAGACACCAAGGAAGTGACCCCTCCTGCATTGCTTAGGATCCTTCTATCTTTGCAGTGACCCCAGAGGACCTTCTGAACAGTCCAGAGAAGCCTGCACCGGATGGGCCACTGGAAACAGCTCTGGACCACCTGAGGCTGGGCAGCATCTTCACTTTCCGTGTGACAGTCCTGCAAGCCTCCAGCATCTCTGCAGAATACGCAGACATATTCTGCCAGTTCAAGTGAGCTTCCAGTGCCCTTCAGCCTTGTATCTCTTCCTGTATTCTTGCCATCACCTGGGGGCTGGTAGTGAATGTTGGGCAGGCCCAGCCTTTCCACCACTGAGCCCTCCATGGATGAGGCGGCAAAGTGAAGGGCTGTGGGATGATCCCATGCACCAGTCTGGTGCCTTGTTTCGTTGCTGGCAAAAGGCAGGGAGAGGCTCCCACCAGCTTTGGGGTAGTCCTGTGCCAGCCCATGGTGTGGGCAGCAGCCCTGGCAAGGAGCATGTTCTTGTCCTGGTCCTTGCCCATTCTCCCCTCCCTGTTCCAGCACATCGTCGTCCCACAGCCCCTGAGGCACCTTCCTTCCCTCTACAGCTTCATCCATCGCCACGATGAGGCCTTTTCGACAGAGCCCTTGAAGAACACAGGACGAGGGCCACCACTGGGCTTTTATCACGTGCAAAATGTGTGTACCCCTTCCCTGGCCGCACCACGTCATGCCTGTGACTATTGGAGTCTCCATGGGGCCATTGGTTGGATCTTCTCCCCAGGGGATCTTCTGTTTCAGCCTGTCACAGCCGCTTAGCTAAGCCAACCTTAGACAAGGTGGATATGTGTGCTAGATTGCACCATCAATGGCTCTTTCTCTTCTAGATTGCTGTGGAGGTAACCAAGTCCTTCATTGAATACATCAAGAGCCAGCCAATTGTATTTGAAGTCTTCGGGCACTACCAGCAGCATCCTTTCCCTCCTCTCTGCAAGGATGTCCTGAGGTGGGCACACCTTGAGCCACCTCCAGCCCCTGGGTGCCATGGGGCCACCTGGTACACCCTGATGACCCAGAGAAAGTGGGGGGAGGTGGCAGGAGAGGTCAGCCGCAGAGTGTAGGTGCGGTTGGCTGTGTTCAGAGGTCCCTGTGGATGTTATAACTAAGCCAGTTCTCTCTGCAGCCCACTGAGGCCATCCCGGCGCCACTTCCCCCGTGTGATGCCACTCTCCAAACCAGGTATGGGATCTGGCCTCTTGCTCCTCTGCCTGCCTGTGGTCCCCATGCTGGATGTGGTGTCCTCTTCCCCAGGGGGAACCAGTTAGAACCCTAGGGGCATCACGAAATATACTACAGACCTGAAAGCACTTGGCACCCATTCCTGCAGCACCCAGCTGATGCAAAGCCCCTTTCTTGCCTTCTGCGGAGTGACAGGGAGGACACTACGTGCCTCAGACAGTTCAGATGGCCACCCAGCCCCACCATTCCTCAGAGGCTGAGAGGTTTCTGCTGTACCCTGGCTGCCGAGACCCAAGTTATTGGGGTTTGGTTGAGCACCATGGTTTGCTGTGTGGTCCCTGTGTCAGCACCAGGGAAGCCTCTCTCTAGCTGTCCAGGTGTGATTATCCCTGAGAAGTCCCTGGAGCAGTGCTGCATGGTTTGCAATATATCTGTGCCAGGGCTGTAGGCTCAGGGTGTGTGTCTCAGGGATGGGTGAGGCTGGTTGCATCCAGACACCCTCGCTGCTCTGTGTTGGGCATGTAAGAAGGCACACAGGTGGTCAGCAAGGTCCACAGGGTGGGGCTGTCCCTGTCTAAGTACTCCTTCCTGCCTTGCTGCTGCCTCCATGTGTCTCCCTGTGGTATCTGCTCTGCCCTTTCCCTGCCTGCTGTCATATGCCTCAGTTCAAATGTCAGTGGCAAGCTCACTTTCTCACTTTCTGACCCTCTGCAGTGCCTGCAACGAAGCTGAGCACCATGACTCGGCCCAGTGCTGGCCCGTGCCAGTGCAAGTATGACCTGATGGTCTTCTTCGAGATCTGTGAGCTGGAGGCCAATGGCGAGTAAGTCCTGCTGGAAAAGGGAGTGGGAAGGAGAGGGAGGCAGTGCGGTGATCTGCCTGGTGCTTGACATCTCTGGACAAGCTGATGGCGCTCTGTGATCATTTCTTCCAGCTACATCCCTGCTGTTGTGGACCACCGTGGAGGCATGCCATGCCACGGGACCTTCCTCCTCCACCAGGTACTCCTTCCACAAGCTGCTGTCCCAGCTCTGGCTCCTGCCAGGAGCTATGTTAACCACTGTTCTTTCTCTCTGGCCTAACGGGTCTTAGGGCATCCAGAGAAGAATCACCATCACCTTGGTGCATGAAACAGGCAGCCTCATCCGCTGGAAGGAAGTGCGGGAGCTGGTTGTGGGTAAGCTGAGCTAGGTTGGGTGGGCTGTGAGCAACCCTCAGCCCACCTTGCTCCTGAGCATCCTCTAGGGCTATTTCTTTCCCATGTTCCTATGCAGGGCTTTATGCCTTGTCTCCCTTCCTGCCCTGCAATACCAAAATGGCAACTGCCTGACAGGTGACACCAGGACACTGCATACACAGGATGCCTTGGTCCCAGTCACTGAATCCAGACCAGGATATTACTGTTGAGTGTCCAAGTGCCACGTGGCTGCTGCCTGTGACAGGGCCCTACTGGAAGATGCAGGAAGGCAGGCTGCCTCTGCCTCACATGGAGACACTTGCAGGGCCGCTGCCTGTTGCCTGAGTGGCATCCCCATACTGCACTTTCAGGTCGGATCCGTAACACTCCAGAAGCAGACGAGTCTCTCATTGACCCCAACATCCTATCACTGAACATCCTTTCCTCCGGTTACATCCACCCCTCCCAGGATGACCGGTGCGTGCCACTTCTTTTGTTCTTTTCCTGCTGTGGTGAGGGCTGGGGTTGGGAATGTGGAGATCCCCTGTCCTCCATGGGGAAACTCTTCATCCTTCTGCAGGGTCCTGCTGACTCATTGCTGCTGCAGAGGGGAGAATTATCTGGAGCTGCAGAGGCTCTCAGAGTTCAGGGCCACCAGCTCCCTTCCTCCTCCCTGAAGCCTCTCCATGCCATGCTTTGGCACTACAGGGAATTTGGGTGGGGGTTCTGCTCTCCAGTGGTGGCTGTGATTGCAGGTGCTGACCCTGTGGCTGGAAGGGACCTGCTATAAAGGGCTATTTGTCCCACATCTCAGCAAACTTGCTGGAAAGGCCACTTGGTGCCCATAGCTGGTCCTTGTCTGTGCAGCAGTGATGCAGGAAAGCCATCCCCCATCACTGCTTAGTAACTTTTGGGATGCCTGTCCCTTCACACCTGTCCTGGGAGGGCTGTATCCCTGCTGTGGACTTGGCAGGGAGTGTGTGGGAGCAGTGGGGATGGAGGTTTTTTTATGTCAGACATCTCCCTGGCTGGCTTCTGCAGGGGCAGTGGGGAGCAGAGGGCAGAGGTTTTTTCTGCACCAGGGCTATTGGTGAAACTTGGGGGGCATGATGGGCATCCCTGGCCAGAATGCATGTGCACAGGCAACCACAATGAGATGGAGATGATCACTGGCAGCAGTGGGAGCAGCAGGACCAGTCCTGGGCTGTGTGTGTGGCAGCTGCCAGTGTAGGAGCATGCCAGCAGGGAGCGGGCATCACTTTTCCCCTCATTTTTTTCAGAATCATCACTGCCCCAAGGTAGTCTGTCCCAAGGCAGGGTGGGTTTTTTGAGAGATAATGGGGGTCTGGACAGGAGATGCCACTCTGCAGAGCTCCTGGAGTGGCTCCTGGGCATGTTGGAGCAGCAGGCACACAATACCTGGGCAGCAGAGCCAAATCATGGAGTCGAGTATGCGTGTGAGTGTTGGACTAGGAAACTTTGGCACAGCCATGAGGACAACAGAGCAAAGTCAGGCAGGGACAGTCAGATGAGGAGGGCTCAGCCTGGCAGAGCTGTGCTGGTTTTTGCTTGACTGCTGGGAGCTGGGTGGCTGTGGCACCCAAAGGCTCCTTGGGCTGTGCTGTTTCACGTCAGCTTGTGATCTGGCCAGTTGGTCCTGGATGCAGCCACACTGGATCTTCAGCCTCTCTAGTGCCTCCTACTCGTGCCTTCCCCCTGCGGGGCAAGGGGACACAACTCAGGCTTGAGTTGTGACGTAGGGAGATGGAGGGCTCAGGTTTTGCAAGAACCTGCTTCCCTGCTTGCTCAGCAGGTCTGCACCTCAGGGCCAGCCCGGAGTTTGGGCCTTGGGACAGCATTCATGCTGTATGTGTCCCATATCCATCCTGTCAAACCTGCCCAGAGCTGGGCAGGGCAAGGAGGGGGCATCTGGCTTCCCGCAGGACACCAAGGAGTGATCGCTGCAACCCCCTGCCCCAGCTTCCATCCTGCATGCAGGCGTGTGTGCTTCAGCCCCAGCAGCCTGCAAGGACAGGCAGAGAGAGGGAAGTGGGCTGAGCCAGGGCCTGCTTCACCCTCCTCCCCAGCTGCTTGCACTCTGCTTCGCTGCCTTGCGCCACACAGCCTCCATTTCTCAGAACAGTCTTGGCTTCCTCCCAGCCTCCCCAGTCCCTTGGAGCTGCTCAGGAGGAGACCAGGGGAGCAGTATGGCTCCCTTCCCAGCACCCATCCACCCCTGCATCAAATGCCCAAGGATGAGGCATGGGGGACAGTGCCCAGGATCCCCTCTCACTTCTCTCCACTGCTGCCACCCATCCAAGCCCACACTAACCATGTGATTGTTTTGTGTTTTCGCAGGCAGTTTCTTGATTCGGATATGCCTAGGTATTATTTGTTTCCATTGGGTTTTTTTCCACCCCGTTTTCCTCTCTCCCTTCTTTCTTTCTCCTCCCTTGCCTCTGTGCACTCACTTCTGCCAGAGGCAGCACTTGGACATCCAGCCCCACATCGCTCCACACACCCCATCCCTCCTTCTTCCCACCCTTGCACTTCTTGTTCACTCAGCCCCTTTTGCTGTTTGTTCTGGCCGCGCTCTTGCTGGCTGCTGCTCCCCCTCGCACCCCTGCATCCCCATTGCCTGATTTAGGTTTTCTTCTTGCTTTTTGACTGCTCTCCCATCTCTCTGCCATCTGGCACCTGACACTGAGTGTGCCGCCCCCTGCTGCCTCCTGCTCCAGCCCCAGCCCCAGCTTGGCCCCTGGCACCACTTGGAGTAGCTGCAGGGATGGTGTGGGCCACAGTGGGGGCTTTGAGGTGCTTCCAGCCCTCACCTGGGCACCTGGTAGTGATAGCAGCACCACTGGGTGGTGTGGCGGTATGCACAGCGGCTGCTGCAGAAGTAGGTGTGGCATATGTGCAGTGTGCATCTGTAAACAGGCATGACGGTGGATGTGCACACCCGTATGTGGCATGGATGTTATGCCCCTGTGTAACAGAGGGAACAGCTTTTTGGGGATGAGGGAGCTTCAGCTGGGACTGTAGGGTGAGCCTGGTATTGTGGGTGAGAGTTGCCTGACCCCGGTGCTGCCAACCAGCCTCTGTACAGGAGTATTGCTGAAGTCCCAGAGGAGGTGTCCTGTCACTTTGCTTCATGGTGGAAGAAGAGGGAGATGCATCTGGCAGACAGGGGTTGGGGTCTACCAAGTCCTGGTGGACTCTGAAGCTTTGTGCCCAGGAGGTTGTCCTCCTTAAAGCAGCTAAAAACTGGTCCAGCTCAGAGATGCCCAAGGGCAGAGCTGTCCTTCCAGCAACACCTTATACCCTGCAGGGTGCAAGGGGACAGATTCAGCACAGATCCAACCCTCTGCTGCAGGAGACGTAGCCTAGTGCTGGCATTGCCTGCGGGCTCTTGACACAGCGATGCTCTCCCTGTGGACCAAGGGATGGGGTGAGAAATCATCTCCCACTGTGTGGGTGGTGGTGGGACAGGTATTCCTTGCCTTGATGGGCACCTTCCACGGGGCTGTGCTGGATAGGAGCTCCTTTCCCTGGGATGACAGTAAGGGCAGAGTTAAGGATATGGCGAGCACACATGTGCTCGCTTCCCAGCTACCAGTCCATGAGGAAGGCAGGAGATAGAGGGTTTTTACCCAAGCAAGTAAACTTCTGTCTTCCCTTGTGAAAATCCTTCTGGGCTCTGATTTGGGGTCCAGCTAGGCTCTATTGGCCAGTGGTGCCTGTATATGGCGAGTCCCCTCAACAGGGGCTCCCTTTCCTTGCGATCCTGCTCCTGCGCCAGCCCTGTACAGATGATGCTTTCTGACCTTTCATTTTTCTGTGTGTGTATGTGTGTGTATTTGTCCTTGGGTCACCTTCCACTTATAGCATTTCGTTCGGAAATGACACTAGGTATTCTGCGTACATCCACTCGGTCTGGACCCTCCTGCTTTTCTTTTTCTCCTTTTCCTCCTCCCTTTGCTTTTTACTCTTTCCCCTCTCCCCTGAGGCTCCTCTTCTCTTCTCTGGGGAGCACTCTCAAGTGACCTGTGTCCGCAAAGCAATCCTTCACCTTGACGCTATCTCACATGGGGTTTTTTAATGTATTTTATACACTTTCTGAAAGCGTCACTCTCTCTTCGCCCAACATGGGGGTAATCACAACCAGGAGTCTTTCCCCACTCCCTCTAGCTCAGCTCCACTCAGCTGCCTGGATGCTGCTCTGGGGATGTATCAATGTGTTCTTGCTGAGATGTCGCTGAGCCACGGCTTCCTGAGGATGCTCAGGCAGGAGCTGGGGCTGCGGCAGCTGTGGGTGACTTTGGGGAGGGGGTGTCCCTTAAACCCAAGGCTGGCCTAGGACAGGGCCCAGGAGTCAGGCAGAGTGTGAAACGGGAATCCCCCGTGCTCTCAAAATGGAGCTGCCTCCTGCTTCTTCCACCCTCGATTGCTTAACATGAAGAGGTCAGTTGCCACTCTTGCTCTGGGTGGCTGCTCTGTCCTCTGCAGGACCCTATAGGCACTGCGTGAATGGGGCCAGGTGTTCCCTGCCCTTCTGCAAACCTGGGAGCCATGGAAAATGCAGTGAGGGGAGCAAGGCAGTCTGATGGGAATACGGCTGATGATCAGGGCAGAGCAAGAGCTAGGGGAGCTCAAGGGCCAGCTACCAAATTGTTCCTGGGTCCCACTGAAGCTCAAGGCTGGCAGACAGGGGTAGCTCTGAGGAAGGGGACCTGGCTGAAGGAAGGACTGCTCTCCCAGGGGTGAGCTGGCAGCAACCCTCTAGTGCTGAGCATCTTCCCTCCTTTCCCTTATAGCCATCATTACCCAAACAGTGACAGCCACTCCTGGTAGGGTCTGAGAGGTGCTGTGTGCCCTGGGCTGGATAGTGGGAACTTGGCCTGGGCACGGTGGAGGTGGCAGTCCTCCACTCCAAGCACGCGGGTGGGGGCATGCCACCTTTCATTGCCCTCTTTTGCCTTCTCAGACTGCCTTGCCTTGCCTGCACCCTAGCTGAGCCCCTAGTCCTCCCGTGATGCCTCCTCCCCAAACGTGTTGTGTGAGCCATTCCAAGGGTGCTGTGTCCCCTTTTGCCACGCCTTGTTCCGTTTTGCCTTGAGCCTGCATCCTCTGGAGTGGCTGTCCCTATCTGTCCCCCACCGCGTGTGCATGTCTCTGTGTCCTTGCAGGCCTGCCATGGTGCTGCAGCGAGGGATGATGGCATCTCTTTGCTCACTTATCTGGGTTTCTGGAGGGGTTGTTTTACTGGATCTGATATCTTTCTTGGCAGGACTTTCTACCAGTTTGAAACAGCGTGGGATAGCTCCATGCACAACTCACTGCTCCTCAACCGTGTCACCCCATACCGGGAGAAAATCTACATCACTCTTTCAGCCTACATCGAGGCAAGGATCTTAGCTGGGGCCATTATAATGCCAGCAAAGTCTGGTATTTCCACCCATGTCAGGGTGCAGCCAGCATGAACCCCTTCTTAGCCAGCACCGATGCTAACCTGGTGCTTGGGGGCCCTGGGAGTGGAAACTACTGAGCACTAGGGGTGGGAGAGACCTGCTGGGCTGCCCCCTGATGCCTCCCCTCCTCCCCTGCTGCAGATGGAGAACTGCACTCAGCCTGCTGTCATCACCAAAGACTTCTGTATGGTTTTCTACTCCCGGGATGCCAAGCTTCCTGCCTCCCGCTCCATCCGCAACCTTTTTGGCAGTGGTAGCCTGCGGGCTTCCGAGAGGTACTGGGATGCTCCTGCCTTTTGGGAGAAGGAAGCCATCACCCAGGGACTGGAAGCCTCCTGGGGCATCCCAGCAACCTGAGTGAAATAACCAGGGCATGGGGATGGGGCAGAGCCGGTAATGCTGTATTTCTCTTTGCTTGTAGCAACCGTGTGACAGGAGTCTACGAGCTCAGCCTCTGTCGCGTGGCTGATGCTGGCAGCCCAGGTGCGTGCCTTGCCTGTCTGGTTGTTCACCATGAGGCTGGTCAGTGCTGCATGTCTGACCCCTGAGCTCTGAATCTGTCCCTGCAGGCATGCAAAGACGGCGCCGGCGTGTGCTGGACACCTCTGTAGCCTATGTGCGGGGAGAGGAGAACCTGGCTGGCTGGCGGCCCCGCAGTGACAGCCTCATCCTTGACCATCAGTGGGAGCTGGAGAAACTCAGCCTTTTGCAAGAAGTAAGAGTCTGGGCTAGAAATGAGCAGTTCAGCTCCTCATCCCGTTGGTGTCAGTGGGATTCCCCATCCTGAGTGTCTTAGCCCTCCCAGTCACAGGAGGAGGAAGGAGTGGGTCTGTGTCACTGCTGCTCTCCTGTGCATCACTGCTAGCTGGGTCCCAGCAGACCCAAAGCTAATGAGCAAATGGGGTTAACAGGGTCTGGGAAGCACAGTCCCTGAAAGCATGCCAGTGGGGGTCACCCCTGAGCCTGGCTGCCTTTGCCTAGGTGGAGAAGACAAGGCATTACCTGCTTCTGCGTGAGAAGCTGGAGACAACCCAGCGCCTGGGCCTGGAGACCCTGTCCCCCTGCTCCAGTGAGGATTCCGAGTCCCGAAGCACCTCCTGTGTCTCCTCCCCGCTGTCTGTTGACGGAGCCCCTGAGGGCCGCGTGTCACCCCTCGAGACCCCCAGCGAGAGGCAGAAAGAGCTGGCTGTGAAGGTACCATCCTGCAGCATCCCCAGCTCGAGAGGATGAAGCCTGGAAGGGGCTCCCATGGGGTGGCAGGGGGTTGCAGCAGGAGAAAGCCCAAGAGGAGCAGGAGGAGTAGGGTGGAGAAAGGTGCCTCTTACCCCACCATTGTCCTCCTCTCTCTGCAGTGCTTGCGCCTGCTCACGCACACCTTCAACAGGGAGTACAGCCACAGCCATGTCTGCATTAGCGCCAGCGAGAGCAAGGTACCACTGCTGCCCCAGGCTCCACCAGGCTGATGGGGGCCAGGAGGGATGTGTGGCTTGGGGGCACTGGCTGGGTGGGAGCCAGGTGGGCACCATGGCACAAGAGGTTCCTGCTCTGAGATCCCTGCTCCCTCTGCATGCCCTGATGTTCCCGGAGCTGGTGGCTTTTGGGACTGTGCCAGGAGAGGACCCCACCAGCCAGTGGTCTTGCCTACGAGCAGGCACCTGGTTTGTTGCCTGTGACTGGCTTCAGGCAGAAACTTGGGGTCACACCTCCACTTTTCCACAGTTGTCCGAAATGTCTGTGACTCTGATGAGAGACCCCTCCATGCCAGCTCTTGGGGTCACCACACTCACCCCCTCCTCGACCTGCCCATCACTGGTGGAGGGACGCTATAATGCCATAGAGGTCAGGTAAGAAAGTGGCCGGAAGGTTCAGGTGATGCCCTGGCATTCCCCAAGCACAGCACGTGTACCATTGGGATGCAGTCCTGGTTGATGGATGCTCCTCAGACATCACTTGTTCTACAACCTGCACTCTCAACCCTCCCCAGACCCCCCCAGGTCTCCTCCAGGGCAGAGAGTCCTGACCTGGAGCCTGTGGTAGAAGGAGAGCAGAAGAAGTCCTCAGCCTGCCGGACTGAGGAGGAGAAGGAGCCCCAGCGTTTGCTGGTGCCTGACATCCAGGAGATCCGGGTCAGGTAGGAGCAGCTGGGGCAGCCAGTGAGAGAAGCTACTTGGGGTTGTGGGGGACTGTGTCCTACCATTGCCACCTCCTTGTGGTCTATGTCCCACCCTGATCTTGGTCTCTTTTGCAGCCCCATTGTCTCCAAAAAGGGCTACTTGCACTTCCTGGAGCCCCACACCAATGGGTGGGTAAAGCGCTTTGTGGTTGTCCGGCGCCCATATGTCTACATCTACAACTCAGACAAGGACACAGTCGAGAGGGCCATACTCAACCTCTCCAAGGCCCAAGTTGAGTACAGTGAGGACCAGCAGGCCATGCTTAAGGTAGGACATTGGAAGCCAGTCCTGCTTCACGCGCTGCCTTGGGCATGGGACTCAGCCCTGGCTCTCCCTCAGCAGACCCCGAACACATTTGCGGTGTGCACGGAGCACCGGGGCATCCTCCTGCAGGCAAGCAATGACAAGGACATGCACGACTGGCTCTACGCCTTCAACCCCCTCCTGGCTGGGTCTATAAGGTACCAGGGGCAGCTGGGGGAAGGTGGGGTGCAGTGAAGCCATTGGTGAGGGGTCTGTGGGCAAGACATGCATGCTGCTTGCACTGCTGCCGGTGCTCTCCCTTGCTGCAGCTCCCCCATCCAGGCCTGGGCAGCACGTCCTGCCCAGAGCTGTGCCCAGACACGCTCTCAGCTGGCAAAAGTTGGAGTGTATTAATTCGTTGCAGCTCCTCTGCACTTAAATGTGGAGGATCAGATCGAGGATCAGATCCCGGCTGGTACAGAGGTATGCTGAGTTCAAAGCAACATCCATGCCTAGTGGCAGAAACACTGTCCTTGAGAGCATCTCACATTGTTCTTAACGGCATCTCACAAAGTTCTTGAGACAATCTCAAGTGGCAGGACTAGGGGAATAGGAGCAAATGCACAGAAATTTGTGTGCTCTGGCAGAAGAAACATTAATCCAGTGCCCCTCCAGCTCTGGCTGGATTCAAGCACCAGCTTGGTGCCAGGGCATTAAACTAAGGGGACTAAGCCTCTCCTTGTCCACATCTCTGACACCTTTTGTCCCTTGTTTTTTAAATCAGATCCAAGCTGTCCAGAAGGAGAACAGCCCAGATGAGAATCTAACCTATAAAACACCCTCCACCTCATCCGTCTGCCAACAAGATCAAGATAGCTGATTTTATCTCAAGATTCCCATGTTAACGTCTGGTCTCTCACATCATCTGCTGCCCCAGCTGTCTGCTCCATGGAAAGATTTGTCTTGATTCTCACCTTCACAGGGGAAACTCACTTCCATTCATAGCTGCAAAAGCCTGGACCCACCTGGGCAGGATTTCTTGTGCACATGACATCTTCTGCCCATCCCTTCATGGGTGACCTTCATGTCACACCATCTGTAACACTTCAGAAAGGTCCCTGTTGCAGGGAAGTGCAGTTTCAGCTGTAAGATGGTCTTTGATCTACAGAGGTGGAAGTGTGGTAGAGTTTGGAGGTGGGAGAGCAGGGGGAATTGACTCTATACAAAGGGAAAGTAGTTTAGGTATGAAGATTTGCTAGTTTATTGATGTTTCTGCAAGAGATGGCAGGGTACGATCAGGTGTTAGTAGTTTTAGATAGTATTTATAAAGTATTTATTTCTATTTATGTTACAAAAATCCCATAAGTTGTGTCCTGGCCCCCAGACAACACTTACCCTGGGTAGGGGGGAGCTTTGGCGGTGGGTCAGAAGCCTGGAGATGCTTTCCCTAGGAGATCCCTGGCATGTGCCTGGTGGCAGCAGAGCTCTCACCCTTGCTCCCTGCCTTTCTCCAACCCTCTGCTTTGCCCCCCTTGCAGCTTAAACTACTTCTCCCCTGAGCAGTGAATGGACAGTCCACCATGTCTTCCCAAAGAAGGCAATTCCTACCTACCCTCTCTGCATCTGGGAGGAGGAAGCCTGCTGTGTCAGCTGGCCTGGGCACCCACATCCATGCACATGGGTCACCTCACTTCAGAGCTTGGTCCTGCTGGAAAGAAAAGGAGGGCTCTAGGGATGGCGCTTCTTGTTACCTCATGCAGGGCTGTCCTTCCCAACTGAAAGGACACAGGCCACCTCCACCATCCCAGCCTTGGAGTTCCAGAGGGTTGTCCGAAGGGTTTCCCCCCTGCTTAGGACAGGATGCCAAGGTTCCCATCCCTGCAGGGAGTGTGAAGGTTCTAGTGGCCACTTCCAAAGCCAGATGGGAAAGTTCCCCAGGAGCCAGAGCTAGGAACAACCATCCCAATCCACAGGATCCTCATCCTTTCCCAAAAGGACCATTATGTTCCTTCTCCCAGCAGGATGACAGGTTTGAAACAGGTTGGAGGGGCAGGGAAGAGGCTGGTGTCAGTGTGGGGATGGAGTTTATTCTTACTGTTGCAACTGGTGTTCTCTCACTCCTTTTGCCCTGCTGCAGAAGCAGGCACCCACTTCCTTCCCACCCTGCCTCCATTGGCATGTTAATCCAGGGGACTTCCTACAGCAAAGGTGTCTTTGCTTCACTTCCCCCAGCAGCAGGTCTTCTTCTGTCTCTCACCCATGGTGGGGTGCTTTACTTCAGGGCTTCCCATGTGGCACAGCTGCAGGCAGGAAGGCAAACATCTTCCTCCACGCATCTCCTGGGCACCCTCCTAGCTTTGCCATCACACCTTTGTGGCTGACCTTCCCTTGCACAGCACAGCTGCGCCTTTGCTCTGCTGCACCTCCTTGCACTGTCCGTGGTGTGTGTGTGTGTGTGTGTGTGTGTGTGTGTGTGTGTGACGTGGTGCCATCTTCTCGTTAAGCTTGTGTTGTGGGAAGCATGACAGGTAGGGACATGGCAGGAGGGCAGAAGCTTGCAGGGACTCCCTTGCTGCATGTCAGGCACCATTCAGCTTCAAGTCATGGAGGAGGTTTTGGGATCCTTTCTGAGCCCCTGCCAGTTTTTCCTGGCTTTGACACAGGTCCTTGGGCATATCACCTCATCACTCCAGCCTGAGGCCGTGGTGGGGCTGCTCCTCCCAGCCCTGCTTACATCAAACTTTTTTATTATTTTTTTTTCCCATGACCCATTTTAGAGATTTGGAGGCTGACTCATGCCCTTTATGGTGGGAGAGGTGCCTGCTAGGGATCCCAAAAGGGCAGAGCTGGAAGCAGGCTGTGACATGCTGGCTCCTGTGCTGTGGGCAAGGACTAGTTCATACCATCTCAGATTTCAACTTAAGGGGCTAGGGGTAGAAACACTGCGTGCCCCAGGGAAGAGGGGAGGCTCTTCCAGATCTGAGGCAGCTTCTGGCAGATACAGAACCTGTGTCTGCTGAGGACCAGACATGGGTTTACCAGACATGGCCAGTTGGTGCTGCCTGTGGTGCAGGTCAGGGTGGCTGTGGGATGGTCGGACCAGTGGCTGGGCGTCCTCCAGCTGGAGCTGAAGCATGCCTGAGGCCAGCAAACCTGCAGAGCAGACTGCTCAGCTGGGGGCCGTCACACTCTGGAAGCTGAGGGTGACACTGCTAGCTGCTCACTGGATGCCTGCAGCATTCCTGGGGGACATCCCTGGCTAACATTCAACCCTTGCCATCTTAGCAGCTCCGCTCTTGCCAGCGCTGTGCGCTCTCCCCGTCAGGACCCTGCCTACTGGTCCTCTACCACCACAGCCTCCAGGATAAGGAATGCAAACGCGAGTTTTAGGCACCAGAAGGGAATTTCAGAGGGAAATTTCACAGGGGAATGGTGGTGTGGGTGGTAGGCAAGCACGAGTGGGTATGCCAGGGGCCTGCAGAGTAGGGCAGCTGCCCTTCATGTCCTCCAGTTCCTGCTAGCAACGGCCCCTGGACCTCCCTACCCTGTGAAGGAGGCAAGTGTTGGCACCTTGGATCCCGGCTGTCTGTGCGCACGTTGAGGCTTGTTCAGTTCTGAAATAAATGTGGTATTTAATGCAAACACCCCTGCATCAGTGAGCTCTCCTTCCTGAGGCACACGGTCAGGGCGGGTGTCTCCAGTCCGGCAGCACCTACAGAGGGCAGGCCCGAGTATGCGGGCGAG
>NW_009712473.1:0-2203 GCF_000703405.1 Apaloderma vittatum
CCTCGCAGTACAACTCGACGCTGTCCTGAGTCAGTCTCTTTTGAGACAGCGGCGACTTTATAAAACCAGCTATGAGTTGAAGAGGTATTAGTGCAAAGTGTTAGTGCAAAGCAAGAGTATACCCTCTACAAGCTAAGTTTAAAAAAAAAATAAATCAGCCATTGAGAAGAGGCCACGGGCAATCTCCAGATCAGTGCACTCTCCCCTCCCTCCCCTCCATGCTTCGAACTCCACCAGGGCTGTTATTTTTAACTGTCGCATCTGCAGCCGATAATGCTTCCTGTGCCCCCGCTGCAAAATCAAAACGTACAAACCAGGGCGTAGAATTTGCTGCTACTCGAAGAAGAAAGCCGGGGCAGCTGCGGCACCCCTCCTCCTGCGAGGGACAGCGCCACAGCACGAGGCTCGCCGGCAGCACCCGGAGCAGACCCAGCTTTGTGAGGGCAACCCTGACGGGAAAAGGGCCTCGTCACTCTCCTCTCACCCCCGAGAACATGCCCCTTCCTCCTCGCCGTGCCGTGGGCAGAGGACGCGGAGCATCGTGACACGGACTCTCGCCCTGCTCGACCTGGCTGCGGGGGCTGCTCCTGGCCCCGCGCCCTCGTTTCACCACTCTGCTCCTTCAGATGCGGGCAGATACTTTTAAACACACTATTAAGTTAACTTTTTGGGGAGGGGGGTGGAAAGAATGTCTTGCAGCCTGCGAGATGTCGCAAGCCTGGTGAGGAAACGTGCAACATCGGTTGTGATACAAACAGCAAAATCAGGCTTTTGGTCTCGGGCAAGATAACGCTGCCGAGATAAATTAGGAATAAACAGATTAAAAGTGTGAGAAGCAGCTGCGGGCTGGAACCGCGAGATTCTTCAAACCGCCCCTGCAGCGAGAGGCCGAGGGGTTCAGGTCTCCAGCACAGACGGTCCAAAGGTCGGTCTGGGAGGCAGCGAGGGAGCCGCGATGCCAGAACCCTCGAGCCACCAGCCCGGCCCCACGGATGCACACCAGGAGCCGCAGGAAGGGAGGCTCCGGCAAAAAGGCATCGCTGGTGGGTCAAGGGCGCATACGTGACTCAACCTCGGAGGAGCGGGCGCCGCGTGCGACACGTCCTCCCCGCGCAGCGGCAGAGCGTCCCACACCGCTTCCAGGGAACCGCTCGCCTGATTGCCGAGTGCTTAAAAGTTTATCGTTCCGTACGGCCTCCCGTGACGGCACCAGGGCACAAAGAGGTGGGTTTGGGAGCGAATCTTGTGTTTGTTTTTCAAGTGCCTGAAGACATTTTAATAAGGAGCCCTGCGGCTATTTTTTGTGAGTGTAAAACGAAATGAGTACTGCAAAACCTCGCCTGCTCAAACTCAGAAAGAGTAGTAAGTCTGCAAGGTAAGCTGTGGAGTTCAAAAGAAAAACTAGCTTTTAGTACTAAGGCTCTAAAAGTCTGCAAGAACAAACATGCTTGGTCAAGGAAGGAGAGACCTGGCCCTCAGCCGAGACCACGGCACTTTTGGGAGGAGGCCGATGCCGATTCTAAAGAGGGGGTGACGGGTGTCCCAAAAGACCTTTGAGGGTCTTGCTGTGGGCAACTCTCTCGCACATCGAGTTTCACTTCTAGAACCACTGACCTGTGCGCCAGACGGGTTTTTTTTTTTAACACCACAGGCCCGTGATTAAGCACTCCCAACCATCCCAGTTTTCAAAAGAACAGAACTGACTCCAGCACTTGTAGGAGCCTGTCCCACCTGAACTACAGCTCCTTTTAACATGGAAGCTGGTAAAGATCCGAGGTGGGTTTGGTTTTCTTTACAAGGTGATTACCGTACGCTGACAAAATAAGCTGCTGCAAGGTTATTTGCTCCGAGCTGGAGGTCACGTCACGCAGTTCAGAGAGGCTGAAAAGCTTCAGCAAGCAGAAACAGCAGCAAGTGCCATTTGCATTCACACGAGGTTAATATCCCCTCTGCTCCCCAGGCCCAGCCCAGCCGAGCTGAGCCAGCAATCAAATCCTGGCGCTCCGGGCTAGGGAAAGTGCCTGTGAGACCGGGGCACAGAGTGTAGCCAGCCTTCCCCCCAAACCCAGTTCACAAAACCAGTGTTAACCCAAACCCAGCTCACAAACCAGCCTTCCCCCCAAACCCAGCTCACAAAACCAGCATTAACCCAAACCCAGCTCACAAAACCAGCATTAACCCAAACCCAGCTCACAAAACCAGC
>NW_009712474.1:0-580 GCF_000703405.1 Apaloderma vittatum
CCCGGCTTTAGATACGCTGTTTTTGTTGCACAGCAACAGCTACCATTCTGAAGTACAGCTATCTTTTCCACCCCTCTGGCTCACAAATATATCAGCTAGGACTGATTGAAGCTCAGCAAACGTAGCTGGCAGTAGCAAACCAACAGTGAAGCAGAACGTGTAGAAATTGAAAGGGAGCAAATAGGGAAAATTTTATTATTGCAGAGGGTGAGCATAGCTCGCACACAATCGTAAGCAAGCATCTTTGGCCCCAACCTGCCACATGACAGTAAAATGTGTGGCTCAGTTCAAGCAGTTTGAAAAGCCAAGAATAAACCATCATCATTTCATTTTACTGGGCCTCATAAATTTGTCAAGTCTGTATTTCCCAACAGACCACACAACCCATTTTAGAGAACCATAGAGCTTCCCAGGAAGCTGGGCACAGCCTGGCCTGCTTTGCTCTGCTGCATTTTTTTGGTTTTTCACTAGCAATGCATGTCATTGACAGTGGATCCTTTTACAAGAAATTAATTCATGGAACGGCCCCCTCCCGTAGCTGGAAAGACCCCTGGTTAATTGTCCTGGTTACTCACAAAGC
>NW_009712475.1:0-12743 GCF_000703405.1 Apaloderma vittatum
AGATAGATATATAGATATATAGATATATATATCTCTATATGTATATATATCTCAATCATAGAATTATATATATATTATATATATATAAAGTGCAAATAGTGTTCCATGAATAGAGTACCTCCATTTAAAAAAAAAAAAGCCCAGAAAACCCCAACAAAACCCACCCCACTACAATAGTCACATTTGTAAACACATATTTGAAAACCTAATTTTAATTTGGCCCTGCCTGGAACTTCCTCCCCTCCTTATTAATTTTTCACTGAAATCTATTTGGGACATTTTCTTTCTCTTACTCCCATACCTTGACTTCTTTTTTGACTGGTAAGTATGTGAGCAATCTGGCTCCTTTTAGGTCATGAAATATGTAAACTGAATGCCTGTTCTGTGAGACTGAATGATTGTCTTATATACCTCTTCATAAGGTTGGCACTTCTCTGATTTGATTGGACTTATTTACAGAGTGAAGTGCTATAAGACATGTCCCCTCGGAAATGAATTTAATCTTGACTGACTGGCCTGCAGCAGGCAAAACACCTTTGAAATCTGTACCATATTTGCTTGTCTTCCATATATACAAGCTGGATAACTATTCTACAAGTATCTTTTCTCTACTAGTGTCTCTTACTGTATTTTTGTAATTGCTCTAACATAGCAATGTCTTGTTGTACACAATCAAAATTAAAGTAAAAAAGGCACTTGCAACAAAAAAACTTTTACAAAACATTGGTTATGCTGAAGACTCCATGGCATTTATTTAGCCTTCTATGTAAAGAGAACAGAGCTTTCTACACCTGAATGTCAGTTGTAAATGTAAATACATTCTTTTTCAGCCTTTCTTCTGTCAGAACCCTTCCATGAAAAATATGGATGGATTTTCTGCACTGGGACAAGAATGCCTCATTCACTCTCTTAATATCTACTTTGAAACATTTTATCTGTGAATGCATTTGAATGCAGTTATGTACATTTCTGTGTTTGCTTCAGAATTTACTAAGAGTCAACTTGTTTTATGTGTCATTGGCTTCTTTTCTGAAACACAAAAGCATAATCATGTTAACTAAAGATTTCAATTTTTTTTTAAGATAAAGAATTAGCCAGTGCTAGAGGAGTTCTTCCCTTATAGGACCATCTCCTAACTGTCCTTAATTGAACAGTGAAATTTCAAAAGTTAAATGTGTATCTATCATTAGGTAGCAAGCAGCTGTAACAATAGCTAATGTCAGGTAGGAAATTACACTGCATTTTGGTGTTGGTGTTTGTTCAGGTAAATGCAACAGTGAAGAGTTTAAATGCTTTTAGAGTGAAGCATACACATGCCAACATGCCCACACACACAAGAGGAGTTGAGAATAAAGTTAGGCTACAGGTAACTTCTAGATGAAGCTCTTTGCCTCAATTTTGCTTCCTGCATCCTCCAGAGAATATTTCAGAAACTCAGTAAGAAATAATAAGGAGATTATAGTTAAACTTCAGAGGAGTCATACTGACTCTTCACATGCTTCATCCTTTAATGACTGTATCTTCAAAGAAGCAGTGGCATCTTCATCTCAGAAGAGGCTTTATGAAGTCACTTTTTAAGCAGTGCTCACTATTTTTTGATATGCTGGTCAAGAAGTGATTCTAAACGCAGTCATTTAAGATTACAAGGTTCATATCAAACTATTTTCGAAGTTTTCCTATTGTCTTCAATAAGTTTTGGATTAAACCATGTATCAGGCATTCTGCATCCTTAAATCATATTCCTGATTTCTACCTTCAAGACTTTGCGCTGTTATGTTCATACTTCCTTCATTTTTTGCTCTGTGTCTGCCTTTTCCTTGCGTGTTTTTCTGTCTGTTCTGTTCTTCTGCCAGCCTCTTGCAACTGCACACACTTCCAGGGACAAGCTGAAAGTAGACTCCTCTTTCCTGCTTTGCCAGCATTCCTCTACCTTATTTCAGATAGATCTACTTTGCTAAAGATCAGTCTTTAGCAAATCTCCAAGTTACTTATTTTATTTACATTTTTGTTACGGAATGTATAACTCTCTTTCTAGTGGAGTTTTGTTACATTTTTTTCTGAAGAAGTTACATCGTGGTATTGCATAGTGAATAGACTGTGAATGATGACATGTGCTATGACAGCTCTATAAGGTAACGTGTGCCACTCTAAGTGTCATAACGAGCTTACTATCTCATGCATTTTGAAAATAAAGGAAATATTTGTTGGAATCAATATGATGGACTTAGTTCCCACAGGTAGTGTGAAGTCTGTAATCTCTGATTTATGGAAGACTGTACTACTGAGATATTTAACTTGCGGTAGAGTAGGTGCTTCTTACTACCCATTCAAACATCCTATCCAAATGAATTGCAGAAAGCTTCCCCAATTGCTGTGCGTACTAACAAACTTGTAGCAGATGTTGTTGTTGAGACAGTGAGTATTGTATTTCCTTCTTGTGCTAATAAGAAGAAATAAAGGCTTTGAAGCAGATGCTAGGTGTAGCAACAGCAACTATTTTATAGCTTCTGGCCATTTCATTTGAAACAATCATCTCTGGCTTCAAAGAGTGTGAATAGATCCTTAATTAGGATGAAATTTGTCTTTAGTTCAAGATTGCTGTAACTTGTCAGCAGACTAGTACTAGAAAATATTTCATTGCTTCTAAACTTGGATGTTAACCACATATGAAAATTGTAAGTTTTCTATTTCACCTTTTGAAATACAAAGCCAGGAGATGTTTAGGTAATGTGTTAATAATATTACTGGTGGCCAGGCAAACCAGCTTCTAAAGACCAACTGTTACTGAAAAGAGGATCATGACAGTGGGACTGCAATCAAATAGTTTGAGTAATTGATGTACTAAAGGAGAAAAGGTACTATTGTCCAAGAATATTTTCAATAATTTTACTGTTTAACTCTCATCTTCGTCAGAATTTGGGAGATTTAGCCTTGGGGTTTGTGTCTGGAATTTGAGGTAGTACAAGGCAATTTCATTTGGAGTACGTGATGAGTGTCTGTAAAGTGCTCCCTGATGATTCTTCATTATCGGTTCAGATTTAGAGCCCAGAGTTGCTATTGATACAGAGTTCAGAACTTTTATTCATCATTGTGTTTAACACAAGACGCTTTCCTTTTCTAGCTGCATTATGTCATCTTCGGATTCTTAGATTACTTTCTCCAAGTATCCATGTACTTTTCCAGAAACCGTTTTTATCCCTGATTCTCCAAAGCTCTTTTGCTACCTACTGCAGTTTTTATAAAGAAGTAAAACAAACATGAGTTTTAATTAAAGATGACATTTCAGAGCACAAGGTTGACACATTAACGAAATAGGCTAGAAGAAATAGGTGAATTGTGAGCTTGGGGCTGTACTGCAGGGTAATGTAAGCATGGTAGAACCCTACTGGGGATTAGGAGCAGTGTTTGTAGAATCACAGAATGATTAGGGTTGGAAGGGACCTCAAAAGATCATCTAGTCCAACCCCCCTGCCAGAGCAGGATCCTCCGGGACAGCCACACAGGAACACGTCCAGGCGGGTTTTGAAGGTCTCCAGAGAAGGAGACTCCACACCCTCTCTGGGCAGCCTGGGCCAGTGCTCTGTCACTCCCACAGTAAAAAAATTTCTCCTCGTGTTGAGGTGGAACTTCCTATGTTCTAACTTAAACACATTATTTCTTGTTCTATTGCTGGGCACCACTGAGAAGAGATTGTCCCCTTCCTCTTGACACCCACCCTCAGATATTTATATATGTTAATAAGATCAAGGCTAAACAGCCCCAGTTCTCTCAGTCTCTCTTCAGAGGAGAGATGTTCAAGTCCCTTAATCATTCTCCTACATCCAGTGTTGATGAAAATAGATAGGTAAGTGAACAGTGTTGTGTATGTGTGTCATTAAATAAATATTCCATTAAATTGCTGCTAGAACTACTAACTCTATTGAACTAGAACTCTCAATCACAATTCAACGTTCAAGGTTCTTCAGTTGAGGAGAAAAAGATATGTATCAACTATGAGTGCAGATTCACTCCCAATATTTTTCTTTGGGTTCATGAAAGACTTCAAACATAGAAGCAGGTTTGGTAAAGCTTGCAAACTTCATAGGACTTAGGGCTTTCTGTTGGAAACACTGGTATGTGTGCTTACAGTACAGGTCATCTGTGGCTTATTTTGAAGATTGTACAGACTGGCTTTATCTAAAACATAGCGGAGAACGAAAAGAGTCATGTTGAGATCTACAAAACTCAAATCCAAATGCCACAATCTTAGCTATTTCTGCAAAGGGTGCTTGCAGAAAAAACAAAGATGTTCCTGAAACATTTCTCTCTATTTTTTTAATCTCTTTTATATTAAAAAAAAAATACTAATTTTGAATCTAGCTGGACTTTAAACTAAAATAAAAGAACTCTTTTTCTACTGTGCATTTCTTTTTAAAAAAGGAAAATGGCATATGTAAAATCTTAGGTGTATACAAATGCTTATTTTTAACTTGAAATTTGAACAGGATGATAGGTACAGATTGTCAAATAAAAATACTTTCTGATGCTTGGTCATGGTGTTGATGTTATGGCTGCGGATTTTATATTTTGGGTTTTATTTGGGGGGGTGGGTTTTTTGGAGGGGGTTTAGGGGTTTTTTTTTGGGGAGTGGGTTTTTTTGGGGGGTTAGGTTTTTTGGGGGGTTGTATTTTTTTCGGGTGGGGGGTATTTTGGGGGTTTTTTTGGGGGGAGGTATTTTTTGGGTTTCATTTTAATTAAAAAATGCTCCCTCCTTGGTGCCAGGATATGCTTCAGTGCTGTTTGATGCCTCTAAATTGAAGTTGTGGTTGGAGGGGAAGGGAGGCAAGGAGGGGAAAGACAAAGGTAATGGGAAGCTATCTTTCTGTTTCTTAAAAATCCGAAAGATTTGAAAGGAACTACCTTTCAGTGGATTGATGAGACTTGGCCAGGGGTATCAACTACAACTAAAAGGGATCATTCTGTTCTCAGTCAGAAAAAGAAGACTGGATGCCAGCACTCAAAAGTAATTTTTCTTGGTGTAAAGTAGTTGGTATGTGGCAATCTGTCAAGTGGAAGTCTGCTTGCCTGACAGATTTTACCAGAGAAATTGCTGTTTAATAAAAGAAATACATGAAGTTTTAAGATACAGAAATTATCACATAACCATATAGTTGTTGGCAGATCATGTAAAACAGCGTGTGTAGTATCTGAGGAGAAAAAAAAAAAAGTGTGCTTTTATTTCCTCTCTTCAGTAGTAAAAAGCGATAAATCATGCAACGTTAGAAGTTTGTTGTGGACTACTCTTTGCATTGAATGTAAGGAGGAAAGCACTAGAAGGTTGCTGGACTAAACCTGACTCAGATGAAAATATTTCCTTCCTAGCTAGGTTTCTTAAAGGAATGACATGGAAAAGGATAAAGATCTGTCAGATCTGTTGAAAGCGGACAGGACGCAGAGATGGCTTTATCAGGAGAATGCAAGACTGAAGCTTGGATAGGACCAAAATAATTTCTGTCACAAATACTTTTGTATACCATATTTTCTACATTTTATCTTCCTTTTTTTTTTTTTTTTTTAGCTGTTACAATGCCACATGTATCTGTGGCAATTTAATAAAAAAAAACAACTTCCTCATATGAACTGAAAAGAGCATCTTGTGGGAAAATGGAATCATTAGGACTATTTTACTGGGAAATGGAATATTCTGTCTCTTCAAGTTGAGTAAGACTGAAGTAGGTAGCAGTGGGAGGAGGGAAGTAAGGATAGGAATAAAAAATTAAGTGTTGTACTACTGTACTACTTATCTTGAGCTTCCTATACTCCAACTGCATAGTGCAGACTATGTTGCAACTTGCTGATAACCATCCCATCTATAGCTGTACTTTCAAATGGATGCTAAGAAAGAATGTTTTAAGGCTGTTTTGTGGGAGACCTTTAAAGATTTTGATAGAAATATCGAAATAAGAAGAGAGAATGAGAAACAACTTGACCCTAAAGAAGTCATCAGTGTATTATTGGGAGATGTTTTGATCTAGGAAAGTTCTAAGTAGCAGCTGTTGTGCACTTAAGAATTAGGTAGAGAAGATAAGCTCTCTCAAGTACTACTTTTACTGATTTTTGTCATACTAATGATTGCTATTGCTTGATAGCTCATGAATGAGGACAAACTAATCAATATATATATATTTAAAAGCTTCTGGAAGCAGAATTCTAAAATGCTTTAAAGGAAAAACAAATTCCTTCAAACACCCTCCCCCACTCTGTTGATTTCTGATGAGAATGAAAGCAAATTTCATAAAAACTGTGATGTGCGGGTTTATTTTTTTTAATTTTAAAATAAAATCTTTGACTTCTCTTGTAAGGCCATTAAATCTTGCATAGTTTGTGAGATAATTAACTATCTAATACCTGGAATTAATATAATATTTTGCGAAATATGCACTTACAAGAACAGATGGGGTGATTAAGTGGTGGCTTATTATTCAGTCCCCTAACACCGCATACCGTTGTTTGATTCCATTTAGTAATGTTGGAGCTTGCGTGTTTGTATGTGTTCAAATTTTAATTACAATCATTTCCCATGTCTGATATTTTCTTTCCTTTTTAATACATCTGATTAGTGCTTCAGGGCCTACTACCTCACTTTCAGTATACAAATGAGGTTTAAATTTCTTCAAGGGTTACAATATTTATTTTTTTTGGTTGTCGAGGGACTCAGTTCTTTTCTGCATTGTGTTCATTAGTGTGTATTCCTTTAAATCTTCTTTACTAAAGATTTTTAGTCTTTAAGATAACAGAGGGTACACATGTTTAAACCCTGTGCAGGATTGCGTACTACCTGTGTCGGAGCTCATTTTAGGAAATGCACGATTTTCAGTATCTGGTTTGCTGAGTCATGAGCTAACACTTGACTCGTGTTTGATTTTGAAAGATTATTACTCTGGGTGCCTCTCTCTAGATACTAAACTTAGGCTACTTTGTAAGGTATATAGAATTTTAAAAAATCTAGGACTTTTGAAAATCAAGCTGTGAGAGTATAATCTTAAAGAGGATGTCTTAGAGTTCTATGTTCAGAGGCTTATGTAT
Organism: Apaloderma vittatum; assembly: GCF_000703405.1. Lineage (NCBI taxonomy): Eukaryota > Metazoa > Chordata > Aves > Trogoniformes > Trogonidae > Apaloderma > Apaloderma vittatum. The sequence continues at coordinate 7,066 of NW_009712475.1, forward strand.
TAAGGGATGTTAATCATTAATTAAATTTTAGTGGTGTTAGCATGTGGTAGAGTGACCATTATGTGTTGAGGATGATGTGTTACGTGCTGTGCAGCTTCTAAAAAACCTTAAGCAGAGAGAGAAGTAAATAACTGTGCAGAGGCTAATCTCTTGACAATGTCTAAATTCAACTGAGTTAATGAGTTAGAGAGATTTTGGAAAATCTTAAGATATTTCTTCTTTGGTGTTGGTATTGGTGTGTTTTCCCTGTGTCTTTATACTTGTATTTCAGATTTCGGAAGAGGTCAGTGTCTGTGTTTAGAGCCAAGTGTTCTACATTACGTAAGGTGTTTATCTCAGGCAGTGGACCCTGGGGTTAACATTGCAAGGAAAAACTCAGGATTTGGGCCACTTAGTTTATTAGTTCTTAAGATTCTGACTTCCCAGTATTTAGCTGCCTGGATGTTGATTCCTGGTCCTGTTGTCTCAGTACCCTGAATCCTAAACTTTTCATCTCTAACCTTTCCAGAATAATCACAGAATCACAGAGTGATAGGGGTTGGAAGGGATGTTGAAAGATCATCTAGTCCAACCCCCCTGACAGAGCAGGATCACCAAGAACAGAGCTCTTGTGACATTTTTCTGTCTAACCCAAGCAAAATCTAAATGCCAGAGAGATTCTTCAGATAATTCTTGTCAATCGATATATTTACATGATTAAATGGATTCTGGTTAAGCAGTTAAGCAATTTTTTTTATTCTAAAATAAAAATAGAACTAAGCAAACTCATGTTATTACCAATTTTGAAAGCTTTGATTAAGGCCTATCTTTAATTGTTGCATTAAAGAGTAGCAGAGAAATTAAAAGCAGTAGCAAACTGGTGAATTGACCAATGTTTTGTAAATGGGTTTCATTTGAGCATCATTACTTGGAATATATTTAGTACTAAAACTTCAGAACAATGGTAATGAAAGGAGGGTTGTTATGTTTGTATCTATGCAATTTGCATTTCATAAAATATTAAAATACTACTGTGTTTTTATTCTAGCATAGCTCTGTTTGGCTTTATAGGTACCTTTACCTGATTATTTCTGTAATGACTTGATCAATAGTTCAATATAATTTTCAAATGTGAGCAAGTGCAATCTCCAGGCCACTTGACAATACATGTTTTGTCTTAAGTATGATCGAAGTGGATTTCATTGTAAGTTATAACTTCTCCCATTAAAAAAAAAACAAACACATTTAGAACATCTTGAATAAAATTGGTGAAAATAATAATAACAAAAAAACCCTTCTGCACTTCTTGTGGAAGCTGTCAGTTATTATGAATCAGCAAGACATATCATAACCTGAAAAAAGTCCTCGAGCACATAGCTTGTCAATTGAATTGGGAACAAAAAAATGCCCTTTCTGTACAGCCTTTCACTGCAGAGCATATCAGCAGCTGGAAAAATGCCAAGTTTGTGGAGAAATCCCAAACTGGAAGAATCAAAATTGGCAATAAAAAAGCCTTCTAGGCAGCCTTTATGAAGCACAGGAGTATAGGGAGATGGCAAGTGAAAGTAGAAGCATAACCAAATTATGACACCTTAGTTTCTTATTTCAATGGCCCATTCTTTATTAGTTTGCATCACACAATTCCCTATTCCTCCTTTCTTGGTCCCTCTCTAGTTTTAACACCTTACTGGGTAAAGGCAAATATGTCTTTTGCTATACCTTATATTTTGGTGCTTTTTTATTAAGAGCGACTTTTCTGCTGAATCATATGCCATATGATGAATTGTTTGCAGTTGCTATTGGTCAGGATTGACCACTCAAGGTCAATTTTCATTGCATTTCTAACATTTTCTGCTGGTTTTTCTGTCTCTATGTGTGTAGGGTCCTCTCAAACCAGATCCTTTGTGTTGTGTGAAAATGCTGGTAACACATAAAAGCCTCTTTTGAGGAAGTAGAAGATCTAGGGCTGATGCATGCAGTGTAGTAGATGGCTGGACTGGATTGCCCGAATGGAGCGGTCAAAGCCCAGACTCAAGCCTTGGAGTGTGAATGGTACAATGTTAGCAAAATCTTAACATGCAGATGTAAGGTGGCTATTGCAGTGTAATCACATGAGGGTGAAGTTAGCTGAGGATGATCTCGGTCCCATTTATTCTGACCGTGGGATTCTTGGTATTTTGTTTCCTGCGCGTGATGATTTTAAGACCCTAAAGCCCAATGATTTAATAGTGTGGTACCTAAAATTGGAATCAATTTCCAGCATTCTTTAGAGAGAGCATATTAAAGGGTCAAACTTCGAAAAAGTACTCAAGACACCCATGCTCTATCTCCCTCCGACTCTTAAGATGCTTAATGACAGCAAGCTGAGCTTACTTGATAATCTGTCGATTTATTTAGGTGCTAAAATAAGAGCTGAACTCCTTTGAAAATCTGGCCCTAATACCAGCACTGTGAGAGCTACTTATGTATTTAAAATGGCTTAAAAGTCTAAGAATAGAGAGTTGCAAATTCTTTTGAAGGAAAGTGGTAGAAACTCTGATATTTGCCCTGTTGAGTGATACGTTTAGTTTAAAGGGAGGAAAACTGGGTAGAGACTCCAGTGCTTCTATAGTATCTATCCTAGAGTTTCTTCCTAACTTCCTAGAGGTTTTTTAGATGAATGTTTAGGACTTCCCTACTTGTAGACTCAGTTCTGTGCTACCAGAACAGATAACATATTTGTGCTCATTTTTTGGCTGAACACTTCACAGCGGAAGCTATGAATAATTTGCTGGTCTACCTTGACTCAACTGTTCAAATTGCTCGACGCTGCTGAACATTGGTTGTGTAATTGATCATACCTGCATATCTCCTACGGTAATTATGTTTTAACTTAACCTGACAAAAAATGAGAAGAAACTATATGAAATCTTACTAGTAAAACTGATTTTCAAGGAGGAGTGACCTAAGGCTTCTGTCAAATATCTGCACATTAACTTTTCTTTAAAACGCTTAACTTTGTATCTTGTCAGCCAGATACTCCTTCTTAAAATACCTGGTTTTGTTGGTTAACTCTGTTCATTTCAGTGTAGTTTCTTCTAATCTACATTACTCTGAGAGGCAAATCCAGACTAGTAATTGTAGTACACTCAACTACATCTGCAGAACCAGTGACACTACCCTCTGAATTGACATATATATAGTATGCTTCCTAATACCTTTGCAGACATTTGGAATTTACTCAAAATTTCAGTTGTATTTACTAAAACTCATGCCACAATAAAGTGAAATAAGTTTTAGATTGTAATCTAAGATGAAGACACTGTTCTCTACAAGACAGCACTTCAAATGTGAGTTTGTTTTTGATACCTTCTTGAAACTAAAGTGCATTGAATGGGACAGAGCACTCACTCATTTTGAAATGTTTAACTAATCATTATTAAAGAAAAAAAAGGGTATTAGGGAGAGTTGACTGGAGAGTGGTGGTTCTGTTTTGTGGAAGACTTTATTTCTAGATGTATTTTCTCTGAGAGGCTTGAGTATTTTGAAGTGCTGTGGGAAAGAAAATGGTGTTTTGGTTTGAAACTGTTCACCTGGCAGCCTGCCTGGGTGCTGTCCATGTCTGGAGCTTGTGCTTAGCCTTCCAGGTCATCCAGGCTTTCAGCTGATCAGGTGAGCTGCCAGGAGCTAAACAAGCAAGTAGTGAGAGGAGTAGAACAAGGTTTCCCACAGAAACATGTTTTGGCATGTGAACCTGGAAACATCGCTTTGGATCTGTCGAGCGAAACTAAACTGTTTCATGTGACATTTCAATTTAAGTAAGTCAGTAAATGCCATGCAGTAATGTTTTCTTTCTTTTTTTTTTCTTTTTTGTAGCCGCCTTGAGTTTTAGTTTCGTCTTGGACTGGGGAAAGTTATAGAAGTGGTACAGTAGTTACAACATTGGTATGACTTAAGCAGAGACAGAGTAACTTTTGGTTTGTGGATTAGAACTACTTAGAATTAGACCATAGAATGTTGGGAGTTGGAAGGGACCTCCACAGATCACCCAGTCCAACGCCCCTGCCAGAGCAGGGTCACCCAGGGCAGCCACACAGGAACATGTCCAGGCGGGTTTGAAAGTCTCCAGAGCAGGAGAGTCCACAACCTCCCTGGGCAGCCTGGGCCAGGGCTCTGTCACCCTCACAGTAAAGAAATTTCTCCTCGTGTTGAGGTGAAACTTCCTGTGTTCTAGCTTATACCCATTATTCCTTGTCCTATTACTGGGCATCACTGGGAAGAGACTGGTACCTTCCTTTTGACCCCCACTCCTCAAGTATTTTTATACATTAATAAGATCCTCTCTCAGACTTCTCTTCTCAGGACTTGGAGGAGTGGTCCAGGGAAAGTGCTTGCTATTTGTGCATTGGAATAGTAGTAAAGGAAAGTTGTCTTCTGTGTTTACATTCTAATTTTTACAATATAACTGTGCAGCTTTGGCACTGAGTGCAGAGTAATTAGTACAAATGGAGGGATGATTACACACAAGACCACCTCTATTCTCTCTATTAAGTGTTGCCCAGGATTTTTCCAACTCGCTAATGGAAGGAAAGCTGAATCTGCAGACAGCTTGTATCTGTTGCATGACAATTTCTCCTAGATGAATGCTTAAATTCTCTCCTATCTTCTGTCTAAGCCATGAGCTGATAGGATGATGGAGAAAAAGTCCCACAAACGACACGCAAGTAGGCAAAAGGAAGACAGCCATACTGCCGGTGTTGCTGGAGGTGGATGCATTTGTAACAGAACTGGGGAATTTATTTCTTTTAAAACAGTCACTTTATTTCTTCAAATGTTAGACTTTTAAATCGTGTCAGAGGGAATTAAAAGGACTGTCTTAGTGATATGGTCAAATACAAACGAGCAAGGAAGTAAATGATAAAGTTATAATGTTTGCTCCATACCCCTTGGTATTAATCACTGTACATATCTATGTATTGTGCTTTAAAATAGCTCATTAATTAGTAGCTGCTTTACACAATGTACATTTAGGGAGAGCAAAGAGACATTAACACTTTTCAACAAGACAAAATCTAAACTAGATTCCTAGATATTATTAACCAATTCGTTTATTATACTGCTGCTCAAACATTCAAACCACTTATCATGAGAAGAGTGTGGTAAAGTGTTTTTTTTTTCAGTAAGGTAAGCTTGAAAAAGAGAAGAGCAGTAGAGACTGAGGTAGTTTATCATCACATAGACAGAGTTTGGAGGTTTTTATAGCATTGATGGGGTTGAGTTAATGGTGATTGCATTCAGTAAATAAAGGAAGAATTATATCCCTGAGCTGTAATTTCAAGACCTTTTGTTAATACTAGAATATATTTACACACTTTAGGAAGATTAAAACTATAAAAGGAAGTTAATCAGTTTCCATTAATCAGACGGAAACTTCATTGATAATTGTAAGAATGAAAATACTCATTACAGTCATAATCGGTGTGGTTTAAGTTCCTTTGAAGAGTTGGCCTTTGATTTAATGTATCAGTTAATTAGGTAAAAAAAATCACGGTTTTGTGTTAAACAGATATTTTAGGCATATGGTAGGTGTTAATGGGAAAATATGAAGATGAGTAACCACACTGCAGACAGTACTGCTCAGTGCTAATATCAGTTATAATGCTAGCCACTTACTTTACGGGACCCCAAAGTATTGCCATTAGATTTCTTTTCCTTTCAAG